>NW_014577571.1:2066-4472 GCF_000485595.1 Priapulus caudatus
GAAGACGAGAGAGAGCGAGAGAGAGAGAGAGAGAGAGAGAGACACACACACACACAAACTCATACCGATCTCCGGCTATAAGCGCCGCACGGCATCGAGCGAAAAGTACTTCACTTAATTACCGACGTTAATTGGCCGTAATGAGGCCAGCAGCAGTAGCAGCACGAGTGTAGGCAATGGCCGTGACGCCGATTGCCCCCCGAGAATAGCAACGCCGTACCAGACCTGTAGTCAGCATACCTGTATACCTGTCCTACCGACCACAGGCACTTGGGAGCGTTTCAATAAAATATAATGCAAAACAAATACGAAATCTATTTACTACCAAAGTCTTTATGTTTCGCTACTTTCTTTCACCCATTATTGCCGACAATTTCCTGTAAATGCCGTCCAAATGCTAATTTGCAACACACGCTGGCCGCCGCACGCTAGCTGCTGCACACTGACGCATAAATATATAGTTTTATTTTTATTTTTATAATTATTATTTTATTATTTTATTATTATATTATTTTATTATTATATTATCTTATTATATTATTATTATTATTATTATTATTATTATTATTATTATTATTATATTATATTATATTATATTATATTATATTATTATATAAAGCTATATATTTATGTATATATTATGCAGCACTTAGATGCGCGGCCACGTGTGTTGCAGATGAACATTTGACTGCATCTTTATGGGAAAATTGTCTGCCAATAATATGCAAAGAGTAGGAGAAATCATTATATGAAAAAACTTTTGTAGCTATTAAAATAGATTTCCATTTATTTAGCAATTCTATTTTATTAAACGCTCATCAAGTGCCTGTATACCGACGTTTCCACCTCTTATACATCGTATTCTGTGAGGATATATATAACAGCGCCGAGCGCTGCACGCACGCACCACGTACACACGCACGCATGCACGCTACGCACGCACGTATCACACGACACATGCATCGCACGTTTAACGTGCACACGCACGCATGCGACGAACGTGTACGTGCACACGCACTCACGCACCGCACTGTACTGTGCGCTAGCACCGAACGCACGCATGCACCGCACGTGTACGGCACACGCACGCACGCCAGCACCACGCCACCACACATACCCACACGCACAGAGCAGCACGCTACGCACGCAACACACACACACCGGCGCCACGCTTACACGCACGCAGACTCAGCACTCCACGCACTCACGCACACACACACGCTCGCACCCACGCACACACACACACACACCACCACGCACCAACGCACACACACACTACACACTCACTCACCACACGCATAGCTAAAATGATCTAGCAAATGCCACTGCCCGCTTAACCGCGCTTAATCGGCTCAAACTTTCCTAACCTCGCTCACACGTCTTCACCCATTACCATACCGCTTCTCCTCTTTCTCCTTCCTCTCCTTCTCTCTATCTCTCTCTCCTCTCTCTCTCTCTCTCAGCTCTCTCTCTCTCTCTCTTGTGGCTCTCTTTTCTCTCTGCTCTCTCTTTCCTCTGGCCTCTCTCTCTCCCTCTCGCGGCCGCTCTCTCTCTCCCTGTCTCCTCTCGTCTTTCTTCTCTTCACTTTTTCCATCTTTCCTCCTCTCTCTCTCTCTCTCTCTCTCTCCTCTTCCCCCCCTCTCCTCCTCTCTCTCTCTCCTCTCTTCTATCCTCCCTCTGTCTCGCTACACTCATCGCATTTTCCTTACCTGCTCTCTCAGACTCAGTTTCAGACGAATTTTGCAGTTGACCGCCTCGGTAACACATCACCGATGCGCACAACTAAAGACAACGCAGAATAAATGTGAGAAAGAGAGAGAGAAAGCAAAGATAAGAAGAGGAAAGATAAACAAAAAAGATATACTATTACAAAAACACACACACACACACACACACACACACAACACACACATATAATATATATTATATATATATATTAATATACTATATAGGGAGAGAGAGATCTGAGACCTTGGAGATGAGAGAGAGAGAGAGAGAACGAAAGACGCAGAGAGAGAGAGAGAAATAATTGAGAGCTGGAGAAAGAGAGAGAGCGTGAGAAAGAGAGAGAGAGAACACACGCACGCACGTACGGTGTCTCTCTCCATTTATCTCTGAAGAGGACGACCTCCCACTGACTAAACGAGGCACCACAAACACCACACAATCACTCGCATTCATTCATCGAGCGTAGAGAAAAAAGAGAGGGGGAGGAAGATAGCGAAGGCAGAGAGGAAGAGGCGAAGGCAGGGTGGAATGAAAGAGAATGATAGAGAAAGGGGGAGAGGGAGAGAGATATAGAAAGATAGAGAGTTACAGAGACAGCTAGATCTCTCTCACTCTCTCTCTCTCTCTCTCTCTCTCTCTCTCTCTCTCTCTCTCTCTCTCTCTCTCTCTCTCTCTCTC
>NW_014577571.1:4482-5567 GCF_000485595.1 Priapulus caudatus
AGAGAGAGAGAGAGAGAGAGAGAGAGAGAGAGAGAGAGAGAGAGAGAGAGAGAGAGAGAGATAGCGAGTGATAGAGATATATCTATCTCTCTCTCTCTTTCTCTCTCTCTTTATCTCTCTCTCTCCCTGTCTGCTCTACTTTTAACAGATCTACAGTGAAGCCTTCCTTAATCTCACCGCCCATCCGCAGCAGCTGGAGCATTCACATCCTACATACATACAGCCACCTGTCCTTCCTAATATTATTACCCCCCTCTCTCTCTACATCAGCCTTCCTCTAAACTGCCCTCAATATTAACACCTTCCCTCCACACCCACCCACGCACCTCCCTCCTTCCCTCTACACCCATCCACCCTTCCTCTAAACTGTCCTCAATATTAACACCTTCCTTCTATAGTCTGCACCCTGTACCTCCCTAAATCTTAACACCTTCCTTCTACACGCATCCACCCTTCCTCTAAACTGTCCTCAATATTAACACCTTCCTTCTATAGTCTGCACCCTGCACCTCCCTAAATCTTAACACCCTCCTTCTACACGCATCCACCCTTCCTCTAAACTGGCCTCAATATTAACACCTTCCTTCTATAGTCTGCACCCTCCGTCTGCCCCCACACTAGCATTTCCAGCTTTCCTGTGTCTTATAGCAGTCCTTCTACAGTCCCCTCTTCCACATTCACCCGTGTCTCTAAGTCTTCCTTAATCCTAATACCGCGTCTGCACACGCCCTCTCCCCCGGATCTCTTTTCGGTAACATTTTCCATAATGTTAACGTCTTCCTTCTGCAGTCTACACCCATCCTCTCGTGCCCTCCTTCCCTCAATCTTAACACCTCCCCTCTACATTCTACACCCACCCTCTCGTGCCCACGCCTTTCTTTTCACATTTTAACACTTCCCCTCTACAGTGCACACTCACCTTCTCCTGCCCTGCTTCCCTCCATCTTAACACCTCCGCTCTACAGTGTACACCCACCCTCTCCTGCCCCGCCTTTCCCAATCTTAATATATCCCCTCTACATTCTAAACCCACCCTCTCCTGCCCCGCCTTTCCCAATCTTAATATATCCCCTCTACATTCTAAA
>NW_014577571.1:6692-7802 GCF_000485595.1 Priapulus caudatus
CCCAATCTTAATATCTCCCCTCTACATTCTAAACCCACCCTCTCTTTCCCCGCCTTTCCCAATCTTAATATATCCCCTCTACATTCTAAACCCACCCTCTCCTGCCCCGCCTTTCCCAATCTTAATATATCCCCTCTACATTCTAAACCCACCCTCTCTTTCCCCGCCTTTCCCAATCTTAATATCTCCCCTCTACATTCTAAACCCACCCTCTCTTGCCCCGCCTTTCCCAATCTTAATATCTCCCCTCTACATTCTACACCCACCCTCCCCTTGCCCCGCTTTTCATCTTAATGTCTTCGTTCTAGAGTGTTAACGCCTTCCCTCCCGCTACAGTCCACACCTTCACTCACCCACCACCTTCTCCTCTCTCTAGCACATGTTCCTCTGGCCCGGTTTCGCTCCCGCTCCATTGTAACGTTGAATTACAGTTCGATGTATGTGAATAAGGAATCCAAACTTGTGTGGTAACCCGAATAAACTTTAATATATGCTCGTAAGCGCGTGTGCTTACTCTCGCCAGACCAAACTCCCCCTACCTTACCTACCTTACCTAGGTTCTGTACCTACCCGACCTACCTTACCACAACCACACTCCCCCCTCCTACGGGTGATACTCCATTAGAAGTGTTCCCAACTTTAATGTCATTTATGGTCATAATAACATATAGTATATATATATATATATATATATGTATATATNACTCCATCATCATCATCATCATCATCATCATCATCATCATCATCATCATCATCATCATCATCGTCCCTGGTCACTCACGTGTACACGGTCGTGTAGCCCCCTTCCCCCATCATCATCATCGTCCCTGGTCACTCACGTACGGTTAGTACCAGTGTAGCCCCCTTCCCCCATCATCATCATCATCATCATCATCGTCCCTGGTCACTCACGTGTACACGGTCGTGTAGCCCCCTTCCCCCATCATCATCATCATCATCATCGTAGCTGGTCACTCACGTGTACACGGTCGTGTAGCCCCTTCCCCCGCGCGCACACGAGCGCTGTTTTCATTGAGGTGTGTTATGTTAGCGCGTCTGCCCGCGGGGGTTGACACGGCGTTCATGCACGGTACCCGTGTTTACAGGATT
>NW_014577571.1:9009-11076 GCF_000485595.1 Priapulus caudatus
ACACACACACACACACACACACACACCACCACCACACACACACACACACACACACACACACACACACACACACACACACACACACACACACACATAACGACAGACACACATGAATGATGCATGCCGCAGACGACACAGATTATTACCGCCGAAATAATAGAATCTACGGCCAATCATGTCTCGCACGACAGACACGACGGACGGACGCGTGAATGATGCGCGCGGGGCTGTGCAAACGAGAGAGGGGGAGAGGGAGAGGGAGAGAAAGCGAAAGAGGGAGAAAGAGTGAGAGAGAAAGAGGGGGGAGAGTGAGATAGCGAGATAAAGCGAGAGAGGGAGAGAGAGAGAGAGAGAGCAGAGAGAAAGAGACGGAGAGAGAGAAGAGCGAGAAGCGAGAGAGAGAGAGAGAGAAAGCGCCGAGAGAGAAGAGAGAGGCGAGAGAGAGAGGAGAGCGAGAGCGACAGAGGAAAGAGAAAGAGACGGAGAGAGAGAGAGCGCGCGCGCGAGACAGAGGGCAAGAAAGAGTGAAAGAAAAACAGCGCGAGAAACAGTGAGAGAAAGAGAAAAAGAGAGAGCGCGCGCGTGACTAACGATCAACCAACGATTCAGCACCGCGTTAAAAATTTGTGACTATATCTGTTCACGCGATGACATCAGTAGGTGGACTCAGGCAAGTGACAGTAGATGGAGCAGCGTAGTGGTCACAGTGACATAGAATGACACGGCAGTAGTGGTGCCAGTGACCAGTAGACTTGAAGGCAGTAGGTGGTGCAGTGACAGTAGATGACAGCAGTAGGTGGTGCAGTGACAGTAGGTGACAGCAGTAGGTGGTGCAGTGACCAGTTAGAGTGCAGTGACAGTAGATGACAGCAGTAGGTGATGGCCGAGTGAGAGGGAGCCAAGCGAGAGAAGGTGTCGGTCGGTCGGTGTCTGATGATGATGACGACTATGATGATGATGATGATGATGATGATGATGATGATGATGATGATGATGATGATGATGATGATGATGATGGTAATGATGGTAATGAATATGATGATGATGACGATGACGATGATGATGATGATGATGATGATGATGACGATGATGATGATGGCGATGATGATGATGGTGATGACGACGACCACCACGATGATGTGTCGACTCGTGGTGTCGCACCAGTTTTTCCTCCTCCACAAACAAGCTAATAATTCTCTCATCCTGCCGCAGTTTTGTCTCAAAAGAAGCCAGTAATCCCGTCATCCTGCCTCGTGGCGACGCGGCGGCGGATTGCCAGGAGGCTAATATAAGGAGAGCGGAGCAAATGTTTCACATCCGCTGTCGCTGCCGCTACGCTTCATAACATAAACACGTATACATATACATACAGACGCTAGGGACATATAGACGTACGGTATATATATATATATATATATATATACATGCACGGGGTGTATATACACGCTTGCCGGTGGTACCGGGCCGAAAATAGCTCCCCCTGCACGCGTACGTGCGTATACAGCCAGTGTGAAAGAGAGAGACAGGCAGAGAAAGAGAGACAGGCAGAGAGAGAGAGAAAGAGAGGAGGGCGAGAGAGGGGGAGCGAGAGAGGGGATAAGAGAGAGCGAGAGTGAACGAGAGGAAAGAGAGAGAGAGAAGAGAAAGGAGAGAGAAAGAGAGGTGAGAGAGGAGAGAGAGAGAGCGAGGGAGAGAGAGAGAGAAGAGAGAGAGAAAGGAGATAGGAGAAAAGGGAGAGAGCGAGAAAGGGGAGAGGACAGAGAAAGCGTGAGAGAGAAGGAGAGAAAGGAGAAGGAGCAAGATCGAGAGAGCGTGAGATCACGAAAGAGAGAGAGAGAGCGTGTGAGAGTATGCGAGGGATAAAGAATGCTTTTCCCTCCTCCATCCTCCTCCTTCCTCCTCTGCGTCTGTCATCCCTGCATCCGACAGGAGCATGTACACGCTGACAGGCCCGCGTACACTCGGTAATATTGCGATCGCACACATTACAGGCGCGTCGAAAGATGTGTATGCGGTGAGTATATAGTGGCTCTAGCTGTGTGTGTGTGTGTGTGTGTGTGTGTGTGT
>NW_014577571.1:11086-13048 GCF_000485595.1 Priapulus caudatus
TGTGTGTGTGTGCGTGTGTGTTCCTGCGTGTGTGTGCGTGTGCGTGTGCGTGTGTGTGTGTGCGTGTGTGTTCCTGCGTGTGTGTGCGTGTGCGTGTGTGTGCGAATTTCTCGTGGGTATGTATTCCCATAAAATACAGAATATTATGCCCATTGAATACAGAATACTATTGCCATGGAATAAACGATGCAATCATCACGAAATACAGGATATTATAATAACGGGATACAGACCATTACTATGTTATAGTACACTCATGGAATACCTACAAGAAGTCCGCGGTATTTCCCCCATGAAACTATGCATAATCTGCTGCAATGCCCTCTCCAACAGATTTATTCCCCCCTGCGGTCGTTCCTGGATACTGGGTCAAGGTACCATTCATAGATACTACGATACACTCACAAGCACGCACACACTCACACAAACGAACGTACGCACGCACACACACACGTACACACACACGCACACACACACACACCACACACCACACACAGAGAGCGAGAGACAGACAGAGAGGGAGGGGGGGGGGGAGAGTCGGTGACCCGATTCCCACCACAGCAGCGGGCCACCCGAGCGCACTGTTACGCATACATACACTCTTCCTGGTCAGTGGTCCGTACACAACCACGGACACACTAAGCCTAGCACCGCCTACTTTAGCATAGAAACACGTGCGCATGCACATAGTGACACATACACGGACTGTGGGGCCTGATGAATACGTCATTACTTCCGAATTATTATGTTACCGTGCATTGCAAGCATAAATCCAACACACCCGTCTATCAAATACCAAGTGCTGTTTTATTACATTATAATAAATTGGACTCGATTTATTGCTTGTTGATAACCCCGGAAAAATCGGTGAAATGGTGATTATTATTATTATTATTATTATTATTATTATTATGAGACAAACAAAATTAACTAATTTGAGTACAGAAGGGTTGCGAAGTGTTTTGCATTCCTTTCCATGCATTCCTCGCGCTTTTTATCATGCATCCGTAGTTCTACACCCACGTACGCGCGTCTACTCACACGCACGCACGCACGCACACACACACGCACGCAACGCACACACAGCACACACACACTGCACACACACACACACACACACACACACACACACACACCCACTTCCCTGCCTTTCCCCTTCTTCCCCGCCCTCCCTCTCCCTTCCCATTCTCCAAAGCGAAGTTAGTTATCAACCGCCTCTCCCCTTGCGGCTGCGGCCGGGCAACGCGCGCATCCTCCTCTCTTTTTCCTTTTTTCAGCCGGAGACCGCCACGCACGCTGCCGCACGACAAACCGCAAAAGCACGCGAGCCTCCCTCCTCCTCCTCCCCCCTCCCATCCTCCCCCTCCCCGTGGAAGTAAGCGGCAGCAGGTGCCCAGCAGAGGTATGGCAGGGGGCAACCGCACAGGACTGTCTGTAGGTCGTTGAGGATTTTAAACGAGCGCTTCACTCGATAATTTTGCAGCAGACAGCAGCAGAGGGTACTATAGTCTGTATTTTAGTACAACCCGTACCCTTGCTCTCTCTCTCTCTCTCTCTCTCTCTCCGCTCTCCCCCCCCCTCTCTCTCTCTCTCTCTTCTCTCTCTCTCTCCCTCTCTCTTTCTTCCCCCCTCTCTCTCTCTCACAGAGAGACCAGGAGAAGCTACGGATAGATCCATGTCCAGGAGTAAGGGTTCGAGTTAGAGGAACGATTAGTAGGGGGGTGGTCGGTAGCAAAGGTTAGTACACCCTCCTAGCACTGTCCTTAGCCTCCTACTCAACCCTTTATTGAATAATGCATTGGCGCCATCGTGTAATAATGTCACAGAGGCAGCGATGGTAGTAAGTAGTACGTGCTTCTCTCTGCTATAGTCGCTCTATCGACCTCTGCTCTCTGTCTCTCTCTCTCTCTCTCTCTCTCTCTCTCTCTCTCTCTCTCTCTCTCTCTTTCTCTCTCTCTCTCT
>NW_014577571.1:14572-17424 GCF_000485595.1 Priapulus caudatus
CTGTTGCGGACGATGATGATGATGTTGATGATTCCCCTCGTGACCACGCGCAGACGCCTGCTATGCGAGGCAGACGCCATGAGCGCATCATTAGCAGCGCAGCCGACCGCTGCTGTCTGCCGCTGTAGTCTCGCGCCATCGACCCTCCTCCCGCGCGCTCTCTCTCTCTCTCTCTCTCTCTCTCTCTCTGTCTCTCTCTCTCTCTTACCCTCGTTCCCCCTCCCTCTCTTTCTCTCTTCCCCCTTCTTGCTCTCTTTCCTTCTATATCCTTCTCCTCCTCTCTCTATATATAGATACAGGTAGTTATAGGAAGAAGCCGTAACGAAGTCATGATCGATCGGACAAGGACGATGTCATGTCGCCTGTCCCGCAGCTCTCCCTAACCTTCACATTGCACGCATCGCACGCACGCACCATGCACGCACACGCACGCACGCACACGCACGCACGCACGCACGCACGCACGCTGTGTAGATAAATGTCGTCTGTTGTAGAGTGATAGGCAGTAATGTTACTAATGTCAAGAGTAGATAATAACACATGTGTGTNAGAGAGAGAGAGAGAGAGAGAGAGAGAGAGAGAGAGAGAGAGCGCGCGGGAGGAGGGTCGATGGCGCGAGACTACAGCGGCAGACAGCAGCGGTCGGCTGCGCTGCTAATGATGCGCTCATGGCGTCTGCCTCGCATAGCAGGCGTCTGCGCGTGGTCACGAGGGGAATCATCAACATCATCATCATCGTCCGCAACAGCAGCAGCAGCAGCAGAATCATCAGCCACAACAACAACATCAGCAACAGCAGCAGCAACAGCAACAACAACACTATCATCATCATCATCATCATCATCATCGTCATCATNTAAGTAACCAATGTGTATTGATCTTGGACATCTTGCTAATGACATGAGGTGTGTGTGTGTTGTGTGTGTGTGGGGTGTGTGTGTGGGTGGTCGTGTGCGGTGCGTGCGTGCGTGGCAGGCTGTGTGAGGCGCTGTGTCGTGTGTGTGTGTGTGGTGTGTTGGTCGTGCGTGTCTGTGCCGTGGCGTGCGTGCGTGCGTATGTGTGATAAGGAGTGACGGCCAGCCCACCGACGTCCCTATGCAAACGCTGAACGTGACTCAGGGGCACGCGAACTCCCCAGGGTCGCATTAACCCATATATACATATGTCAAAACTGTGACGCACCCACAACAGCGTGATGCGAGGTTGAATATGTGGAAGAATTTTAACCAAAACGCCAAAATGCGAGACGACTGACGACGACGCGGACGATGACGACCACGACGAACGACCGCGACGAACGAGACGACGATACGATGATAATGAGAAGGACGACGAGAAGGATGAGAAGCAGAAAGGAACAGAAGACGAAGAAGCAGAGGTGGAAGAGGAGGAGGATGAGAAGTAAGACGACTAATCGGAGCCAAAACACCGTAAGAGACGATGACGATGACGATGACGATGACGATGACGATGACGATGACGATTGACGATTGTAAGATAACAGTCAGCAGCGCTCACACACGGGGCTACGGAGGGCGGCTTTACCTGTTATTCGCTCGGGCGGCATGTCGTGCCGGCGAGCGCCACGCTGGTATGCGGGTGTGTGTTGACTCTATAGAAGTCAACCTGAGCCTCCGACAACGCTAGGATAACAACGTTTGCCCAGCCGAAAGCGCGTGTACGTAGACCAGTTACGAGTAGCGGCACGACCCGGCCTGTCAAGGAATGGCATCCTCTATAGCCATCAAGCTCCCCTCTCTCGTCTATGCTGGGGCGTATCAATAAATAACTGCAAGCGACGCACGCACGCACGCAAGCACGCACGCAACGCACGCGACCGCACAGGCGCGGGATGCACACGAGCACACACGCCCATGCACAACACAGGCCCACGCCACGCACGCACACACGGCGGTGCACGCACGCACGCACGCGCAGATGCACATCGCGCACAGCACTCGCACGCACACACACACGCGCAAGCACGCACGTATCGCACACACACAGAGAGTTCTGGCTTTGTTGCTGTACGATTTAATACAAATCCTTATATGGTATATATTTATTTTATATATTATACTATTTATTATAATTATATGTTTCATAGCAAACAGCCTCAGAGCCGGAAGAGAAGGGGTTGTTGTGACTCCTTGGGAAAGAATGCAAGCAGTGATAACGATTTAATGTGGGTCACTCTCCCTCTGAATCAATTCTCTTCTTCTTCTTCTTTCTTCTTCTCTTCTTCTATCTTCCTTCTCTTCTTCTTCTTCTTCTTCTTCTTCTTCCATTCTTTCTCACCTCATCAAGCTTTCTTCTTGTTCATCCCCCCCATCATTCAATTTATTCCTTAGCCACCTTACTTCCTCAGTTAGTCTGACCCACCTTCCACCCTCCCCCGCAATCCACCCTCCCCGCATTCTCCCTCTTCCCGAATCCACCCTCCTCCTCCCTTCCTTCCTTCCTCTCCTCATCTGGCGGGGCGACGACTGAAGCAACACACAACCGCGCTGTTGTACAAACACACGGTGCGAGGCGGGGGAGAAGCCAGCGTCTCCCCCGCAGCAATCAGGCGCCTTCTCCCCCTCTCCCCCTCCTCCCTCTCTCTAACACGCGCACACGCACACGCAAAACACACACACACACACGCACGCACGCCACGCACGCACGCTCGTACGCACGCACGCTCGCACGCACGCACGCACACGCAAAACACACACGCACACACAGATAGATAGATAGATAGAGAGAGAGAGAGAGAGAGAGAGAGAGAGAGAGAGAGAGGAGGAGAGGAGGGAGGGAGGAGAGACAGAGAGAGAGAGAGAGAGAGACGACGACGGCGACGACGACGGACG
>NW_014577571.1:18917-19743 GCF_000485595.1 Priapulus caudatus
CTCTCTCTCTCTCTCTATATATATATATATATATATATATACGCATAATGCATTTATATAGGTAGTCGGAGGGCAGACGTTCGATTAACTAAGCCTGCTAAAGGGAAGCTGTGTGAAGCAAAGCTGTGCTTTAGGCGCGCGAGCAGTCATTCGATCACGGATTTAAAAGCTCTCCGCATTTAGACACGCAGCAGTTCTTTACGTTCGACACGCGGAAAGCTCGGAAACATCTCGCTGCTAGAAGAATCCCCAGATAAAACGAGGAAGAAGAAGAAGAGACAGAAGAAGAAGAATAAGGCGAAGAAGAAGGAGGAGAGGAAGAAGAAGAGGATGAAGACGACGACGAAGAAGAAGAAGAAGAAGAAGGAGATTAAAAAGAAGAGATAAAAAAAGATGAAGACGAAGAAAAAGAAAAAGAAGAGGAGAATGAAGATAAAGATGAAGAAGAAGAGACGAAAAATGAAGGTGAAGAAGAAGAAGTATCCCTGCTACTGCCCTTCCCTAATCCTTCCTAACGACAAAAATTTGAAAACGAAAAACCAATTCATCCAATCGATTAATTAATTCATAAAATGAACCTACCACCACCACCACCACTACCACCACCACACTGGGAAACGTATCGCATGTTTATCCCGCACACGCTACATAATTAGCATCCCCCCTCACCCCGACCCCTCTACCCCTCACCATTTCACCCCGACTGATCGATAATGTATTACCGCCCCTCCCCCACCACACACACACTCATTCATCCTATTTACATAGTGATGCGCGGCCCGCATCATAGACGTAGATTGTTTAGCGCTCTATCTCTCTCTCTCTC
>NW_014577571.1:23236-24670 GCF_000485595.1 Priapulus caudatus
TCTCTCTCTCTCTCTCTCTCTCTCTCTCTCTCTCTCTCTCTCTCTCTCTGTATATATATATATATATATATATATATATATCCTTCTCTCCCCCGCTGTCTCTCGCACCGCTGGCAAGCTGTCAGGTTCCGACTACATAATTAAAAAAGGCTCGTCACATCGTGTCGTCGTGCGTCACTCGAAACATCCGCTAGATGGCAGACGAAGCGTACAGCCGCATCTAGTCTGCTCACACAAACCAGACGCCTCACAACGATGCACACTGACATTATTAACACTCACCCCGTGCTTTTCAAATCGAATTTCCTCGTTTAATATTTAACCCGTTGCGTTAAATATACCTTGAATGTTCAAGGTAATAATTTCCGAAAAAGAAGAAAAGGGCTCGAATAGGCAGAATGGCGCTTCCCCCACACTACCAGGAATATATTGCTCAACATAAACCAACCCTAAACGTAACATAAACCAACCCGCACTCCTGATCAGTTCGAATTCTAATTTTTCCCCCTTCGAATTCTCTGTATTTCATGGGCCTTCCTCACTATCATCATTGGTTAGTATATATATATATTCATATATATATAATATCGTAGGCTATTCTGCCGAGGTGCATATTATACCGTAGCTACAAAAGTATTAGTTATGATGTTGTTCTATTACAGCGACCCTCACCTTATATAAGAGGCAAGGTGTCTCATCGCAGACATTTTACGAGTGAAAAAAAACCGCGTTTTCTAAACCGCACGAAATACGATGTACTGGGGCGCGCTGTTAGAAACAAAAAATAAACAAATCTTAACATTAGTCTTAATTAAACATGTCAGAGCTCTTTTTCTCGTAGGCTGTTGAAAGACAGAAACATTAAGGGGAAGATTAACGAGTCTCTCGGGCGTAGTATATAGAAGTCCGGTCTACGAGAGAGAAAACACTAATGTTAAGACTAATGTTTAAACTAATGTTAAGACTAATGTTTAAACTAACGTTTAAACTAATGTTAAGACTAATGTTAAGACTAATGTTTAAACTAACGTTTAAACTAATGTTAAGACTAATGTTAAGACTAATGTTTAAACTAACGTTTAAACTAATGTTAAGACTAATGTTAAGACTAATGTTAACCCTAACATTAAGACTAACTTAATACCAATGTTAAGACTAATGCTAAGACTAAATTAAGACTAATGTTAAAACTAACATTAAGGCTAATGTTAAGACTAACACTAAGACTAATGTTAAACCTAACATTAAGACTAATCTTAATACCAATGTTAAGACTAATGCTAACACTAATGTTAAAATTAATGTTAAGACTAATGTTAGAACTAATGTTGAGAGTAGTTTTCCTTTCTGACAACGCGCCCCCAGGCCAACGGGGAATACCAACACAGCCTCCTCCCCGCTGTGTCTCCGTAGCATCGACAGAATCCCCTTCCC
>NW_014577571.1:26248-27921 GCF_000485595.1 Priapulus caudatus
CGTTCATATATTTTCAGTTGTTACTGACTTGGTCCCAATTAAGTGCCTGCGCTTGCCTCCCACGCACCTGCACCCCTTACCTTCCCCCCACGTGCGCATGCCAGTCAAGTTCCTGTTTTCACTGACTAATCTCTGACTCAGCCGCACGAGGCAAGTCTTAGATGGGCGCCGGCTCTCGGTGGCGCGTGCGAGAATGACCGCCTTGGCTAGCGCGTCGGCGTCCATCTACACTGATATGCGTAATAATAGCGTAATGCGATGGTTTGCCCAGGTGAGTCGCTCAGGTGTGCTGCGTACAGGTGCGTAACGTGTGTTTACGTGTGTTTACGTGTGTGTGTGTGTGTGTGTGTGTGTGTGTGTGTGTGTGTGTGTGTGTGTGTGGTGTGTGTGTGTNCGTGTGTGTGTGTGTGTGTGTGTGTGTGTGTGTGTGTGTGTGTGTGTGTGTGTGTGTACTAGCGCCGACCGCCAGTCAGACGTTTACTCATATAACGTGGGCGAGATGGAATGTGACATCTCCTCTCCTCCTCCCCCTCCTCCCCCTCCTCCCCGCCGGTTTACATGGATGCAAGTACACACACGCACACACAGGCACTTGGAACGTCTCAATAAAAAAAAGAAGGTAAATAAACACGAAATGTATTTACTACCCAAGTCTTAATGTTTCTCTACTCTATTTCGCCTATAATCACCTGTAAATGCCAGTCAAATGCTCATCTGCAACACGCAAGTAAACCGCACGCCCGCGCTGTGCACAAACAACATGAATAAGAGACATCCCCATGTACTGTACTGTACGCACGCACACGCACACGCGCACGCACACACGCGCACATGCACAAACATGCACACACACACACACGCGCGCGCACACACACACACACGCGCGCACACATGCACACACACACGCTCGCACGCACGCACACGCACGTACATGCACCCAGATTCCCGCGTACTGTAGGACGAAAGCAGTCCATAACAAACAACTCAGCCTCGTGGAAGCAAATTCCCCCATCGAACAGCGTTCATCGGAAAAGTGTCAAGTGAAGCAATAATGCTTAAGTGCTGCAAGCCTAGCTCTAGCTGCATTCCGCACAGTCGCCCCAGCATCCCATAAAACTCTGCACAATTGTATGCATTCGTACAGTGTAGGAGGAGGGAGGAGGGAGAGGGGTAGGTGGAGCGGGGGAGGAGGGGTGGGTGGCGCTCCAAGTGTATGTGAAGGAGGAGGAGGGAGGGGCCTAGCTCTGCACAATTCTATGCATACCTACAGTGTAGGTGGAGAGGGAGGAGGAGGAGGAGGAGGAGGAGAGGAGCTCTGCACAATTATATGCATACGCACAGTGTATATGGAGGAGGAGGAGGAGGAGGAGTAGGAGGAGGAGGAGGAGGAGGAGGGGAGGGGAGGAGAGGAGGACGGGAGGAGGAGGGGAGGAGGAAGAGAGTAGAAGGGGAAGGGGAGGGATGAGTCACGTACTGATAATCATTTTGCTGCATTTCATCATCACCGTCATCATCATCGTAGTCGTCACCGTTCAACGTAAACTACATGTGTGCGTGCGTGCGTGTGTGTGTGGGTGTGCGTGTGTGTGTGTGTGCGCGCGTGCGTGCGTTCGTGTGTGTGTGTGGGTGTGCGTGTGCGTGTGCGTGTGCGTGTGCGTGTGCGTGTGCGTGTG
>NW_014577571.1:27931-32960 GCF_000485595.1 Priapulus caudatus
CTCCCTCTCCCCCCCCCCACCTCCTGCCTACCTGTTGCCAGCGGTCCTCGAGAGACGGTTGTGCGGAGAAGTAACCGGTGTCGTGTACTATCTGTAGCTCGCGAAATATACTCCCACTCGGCAGCACATCCATGACGACCTGTGTGTGTTTTGTACGTACGTACGTACGTACGCGCGTGTAGGTAGCTAACTAACTATAAGGCCTAAGCCGGCGTTGGTGAGCGAGAGATCCAGGGTCCACGAGCAGCGGCCGTACACACGCAGGTACAGCGCGACCACGCAGCACTACGGCGAGCCGGGAACCGGCAGCAGCAGCAGCAGCAGCAGCAATGATGCACACACAACAGCGGCAGCACGGAATCGACGATTCGCTTGAGTCGCAGCCGATGCACGGTTTGGTCTACGGTTGCTCGGACATCGGGGAAAACTCGACAGAGAACTGACTGGTGTATGTAGAGATAGATTTGTGATGGCGTCGGGGGCTAGCAAGAGAAACTTGCAGCGGCTATACGATTGGACGCATGATGTTCAGCGTGTTTGCGGGAGTCTCCACTCCAACACACTGACAGACCGAAGCACGGACGGACAGCCTGCCCGCGAGCTCCACCAATGAGCGCACGCGTTACAGCACGGTGCAGACGGCCGTCGAATGAACGTGCGGATTTCAAATGGGGGCCGTGCTAGTTGGAGGAATTTGCCTTATATGGCTGACTATATGTAAATGAGTGTATTTATAGACCCAAAGTTCATTGATTGAATTCAAGCACCCAGAGCTTGCCGCTGATTGCCAGACCTCGTAAACTGGATATGCACATAATGTTTTACATTACCCCAACGCGAATATGTTAACCTAAATTAACCTATTATTATGTTATCCTAACTTCTGTTAGGGTTAGGGTCTTTTAATTTGATGAGTATTTGTGGTGAGTCAGAAACACTGCATGGCTCATTATTAAAACTATGAAATAATTTTTAATTAAATATATACATTTTTTTAACTTGTTTTTAATAAGGGCATATAGACGCCAATTATAAATGTAAGTTGTAGTAAGATATTAGTTTCAATTAATGTACGGTTTTTGGTAAGCAATAAGTGGCAAAGTTACGTTGATTTTCATTCTATATAGGTTCTTATAAATATTTGTAAAATTGAGACGTCGACCCTCGTTAATTACTCAGAATCGAATTACTGAGTTATAATTGTAACTATAGCGCGTGCAGTTCATTTATTTGCTGATTTTTTTTCATAAAATTTTATCCTGGCTGATGTTAGGTGCGTATTAGTTAGATTGTAAAACAATTGTGATGAATTTGTAAAACAATATAATTATATATATATACAAACCTACTCAGTCAGGGTTATTTGAATAGAATTAATAAAATCATGCGAATTTTATTATTGTCATGGTATCACGGTTTCAGCTGCGCAATATACCCTTCTACGCGCACACCGTGGAATGAATTATTGTAGGTTGTATTTGAGTAGAAAATATGCTGTCGCACATAGGCTAATGCATTATTTATACGATAAATTTTATAGTGAGTATATT
Source organism: Priapulus caudatus (assembly GCF_000485595.1). Lineage (NCBI taxonomy): Eukaryota > Metazoa > Priapulida > Priapulimorpha > Priapulimorphida > Priapulidae > Priapulus > Priapulus caudatus. The sequence goes on from NW_014577571.1 coordinate 29,482, forward strand.
ATATATCTGCTTCGCGGAGATTTTCTGTGCTCAAATTCAATGAATAATTTAATCCCTTCGGCTTGTTTATCACGTTAAGCCTACTTGTCTAGATAATAGAAATCGTAGCGTGCGATGTCTATGGAATAGATAGAGCGCGTAATCCATTAATCTGATTATTTTATGTGTGATTACAGAATAACGCAGAAAACAGTGTATCTTGATTTTGATCTTGATTGTGTACTGCGTCGACCGCGTATACGCGTATTATCAGGAGTCTATCAATATTGATAGACTCCTGGTATTATGACGCAGGTGGTGGGGCATGGTGAAATTAGGCGCTCCCGGCTGCGACCGCGACACAGATGGCGTCGATTACGGTCTGTGTGCAGGCATTCCAGTCCACGATGGTCCGTGGAAAGAATGAGTTCTTGAATTCCTCTGTTGAGGTTCTAATGACTGCGAGTTTGTTGTCGTTTTTGCTCCTTGTGCGGGATGGGCCCATCCTGATGTACTGGACTTTGGGGATCGCGGTACTTCCAGAGAAAATTTTGTTGAGAAGGTTGAGTCGCTTCTCTTTACGGCGTAGTTGAAGATTCGGCCAATTAAGTGATTGTAACATTGCAGTTACGCTGTTGGTTCTGCCATAATCGTTGCAGACGAATCTAGCTGCGCGGCGTTGGATCATCTCAATTTTTTCTATGTCTCTTTTTAAATGTGGGTCCCAGACTGTAGAGCCATACTCAGTCTAGCTTAGACCGAATGAGAGATTTGTATGCTGTGGCTTTCAGCGTTTTGTGCGCGTATTTCAGAATCCTTTTGACGAAGCCAAGGGTTCTGTTGGCTTTCGCACATAAACTATTGATATGTTTGCCCCACTTCAGGGTGTTAGAGAGATACAGAGTTGCTTCAACCTTGAGTGCATTCAAGTGACACTACGCGGCGCCACCGCCCACGCCAAGAAAACCGTTGTTCTCTTGGTTGATGGTTCCAGGTGAGCGTACGTGAACGTCATGAGGAAGTAACTTCTATTTTTAGCTCGTTTTTTTATGATTACCATGATAGAGTTTGTCGATACGGTGGCGTGAATCTATTCGTATTTTCTTAAATTACTTTGGCATCGTCATTCCTCAACTTCGATTAGTGTGGAAAACTTTGCAAAACGTAGTACTTGCAGTTGCACCTACCTACAAACACCGACAACACCAGACCAGACGCCGGGTAAGACTAAGCATTGAAGAGTAACAATAACAAAAACAACGACTCATTGTCATTGAATGGTTGACGCATACGGTTGGCCCTAGTTTAGCTCTAGTGCTAATCTATAGCCCGCGGATAGCTGCGGGCGAGTACCCCAGCCTGTGGCAACTATCCGCGGGCTATAGTACCAGAGCTAGCCCTAGTTAAACTCAGGGCAAGGCCTTAATAATTAGTAATATTCAAGACCATGAAGATAGCTAGATAATTATAGAGGTAAAAGATTCCAGCAGGTAAAAGTATTCCAGGGTTTTTACTTTGTTTATATACGTTGCATTTGCAGCAGCACTAGCAGTAGCTGTACTAGGGCCTATGAACGCGGGATATAGTACTAGAGCTACACTAGCAGCAGCTGCCACGTGTTGCTAAACGCCTCACGTCCTGGCCTTGCAGTGTAGTACACGTTAACCCTTTGCTTAACTTACGTGTAATGTCTTATCTTACTTACTCTAACGTCACATACATCATTAGAGGCATACAGTGCTACTGGTAGGACTAGCACTTCCTCCTAACTAATAAATTGAACGACATCAGTTTACTGACGTGTGTTCCTCAGAACCACTGCACTGGCACTGGACCTAGCTGTTAGGGAGTTCATAACGCATTATGCTCACAAACGGATGCGCGTCCGTACGTCTTTACTTTCACACCTTTTTTCCCTTCGAATAATCATTAATACGATATATATTAATTCATGAAAATATTGAATTAATTATTAATAATCAATTAAAAATTTATAATTATTTCGTTTTTGCTCGCAGATCGTGTGTGATGTTTGCGGTTAAGTTGCAGCGTTCGCTCTACGTTCCGTGAACGGCTGAAAGGAACAACGACGGAAGAACAACGCGCCACGACGCGGCGATGCACCTTCCCCGTGTCCCCTTCTCCCACGTTCTCGCCTTCGCTGCAGGAACTCTCCTGGGATTCGCGATCGTGTTCCACGCCGGCACTTCCAAGCGTGCGTCCGGAACGACGAGATCCGACGGCGTTCCCTCGGGAACGAACAATGCTGGAACAAGGACGATGAACAACGACCGAACGAACAACGGCGGAACAACGACGACGAACATCAACGAAACGAACGGCGAACCGCGGATCTTCTGCCTCGTGCTGACGAGCCCGGAGAACGTGCGCGCGCGGGCCGTTCACGCTCGCGACACGTGGACGCGCCGCTGTGACGGCCGAGCCTTCTACAGCTCCTCCCCCGACCCTTCCCTCCCCGCCGTCCCCCTCCCCGTCGCCGACGGCTGGGAGAACCTCTGGGCGAAGACGAACGCCGCGTTCCGCGATGCGCACCGTCGCCGCGGCGGCGCCGCCGACTGGTTCCTCAAGACGGACGACGACACGTACGTCGTCGTCGACAACCTCCGGCGTCTGCTGCGCGGTCGCCGCGGCGACGAATACGTCGGGCGTCACTTTGCGGCGGCGGGGGACGTCGAGCAGGGGTACATGAGCGGCGGCGCCGGCTACGCGCTGAGCGCGGGGGCGCTGGGGAGGTTTGCGCGCGAGGGCGCCGCCGCGTGTCTCCGCGCGGACACCCCGGCGAACGAGGACGTCGAGATGGGGCGCTGCATGGAGCGACTAGGCGTCGCGGCGGCGGACTCCCGCGACGAGCGCGCGCGCGAGACCTTCTTCCCGTTCGCGCCGGAATTCCACGTGGCGTCGCGTCGCGCGGCGTCCCGCCACCCGGAGTTCTGGTTCTGGAACAACCGGACGTACTACCCGCTCGTCGAGGGAGCGGAGGGCATGAGCGAGGCGGCGGTGTCGTTCCACTACGTGAAGCCGAACAGGATGTATCTGCTCGACTATCTCATCTACAAGCTGCAGGTTCACGGGCTGAGCAGAGACGACGCGACGTGACGAAGAGATCTAGAGACGGAGAAATGTGAGAGAGATGATCAAATGGATCAAATGTGAAGGCTAGAGGAAATGCATGCCCAACTCTGTAGCTGAAAGGAAAAAGCTCGTCAGAGACGACGCGAATGGAGTGAGCAGAGACGACGCGAGATGACGGAGAGAGAGAGACGAGGAAATGAGATGGAGATAGACGAGAGTAAGGGCATGCTTAGCTCTGTAGCATAAGCTTGTCGATCTGGATAAGGATCCGTGTCCTGTAGAAACAGTGAAAGCCTCTGCTTCAATTGACTACGTCACGAATTTTCTATGGTGTATATTTGTAAAAATTTTGTTGCCATTTTTTTACATTAAAAGTAAGTACTAACGGCACTAAATGTATCCTCAAA
>NW_014577571.1:34047-40843 GCF_000485595.1 Priapulus caudatus
CACAAAAGGGTTCAGACCTCTGCTACACACACACACACACGGGGGTAGTGGCAGTGAATCTACATCTCGTATAGAGACGGTCCAGACCTCCGCTACAAACACACGGGGGTAGTGGCAGTGAATCTACATCTCGTATAGAGACGGTCCAGACCTCCGCTACACACACACGGGGGTAGTGGCAGTGAATCTACATCTCGTATAGAGACGGTCCAGACCTCCGCTACACACACACGGGGGTAGTGGCAGTGAATCTACATCTCGTATAGAGACGGTCCAGACCTCCGCTACACACACACACGGCGGTAGTGGCAGTGAATCTACGTCTCGTAGGGACGGTCCAGACCTCCGCTACACACGTTTAAGGAATGCCTAAATGGTAAATTCTTGCAAGCGGAGGAAACGCTTTGGCCAGTAATATTTCTGCAACAGCGACAGTTTCCTGTGACTCACTTTATTAGTCCTATGTACCTCTAAATATCATTGATCGTCTCTGGTGTACATAATAATTATTAATATCGTTCCAGTTTATACATGTACATACACCGTGATCGTAAACGCTCATCATTGCAAATTTTACACTCCTCTCTCTCTCTCTCGCTCTCTCTTTAACGCGTGCATAACACACACGCCTGGTTCGCAATAATCTATTTTCGTAGTGTCACGCTTAATATAGAGTGACTATGTATATATATATATATATAGCATCATGATAATATAACAGGTTATACAAGTCTAACGGCAGCGTGTTTAAATTTTCATTCGTTTCTACGCGCGCGAGCGACCGCACCGCTTTAATTGATACCCACGGAAGGATCGACACAATATGTACCCAGAGTTTCCCACGGCCACCACTAGATGACACCACCAGGCACCCAATGGAGGTCACGACCTCGCAGTGGCGGCTATTTGCATTCTTCTCTTGGCAAAGAATTTGGCTTTGGATCACTTGTTTTTTTCTTGATCTCCAAACAGGCGTCTAGCGAACGTCGTCTAACGGCGGGTCGTAACGACATCTTGCCGCGTCGGTTGCCGCGGGAACGACAAACTCTCTGCTGCCGTGCGTGCGCTCTATTCACATGCGAGAAGAACAAGCTAACAGGACTCTCTAAGAGCGAGACGATTCGGACCGCTCCCAATAATTTAACGATTACGCTCGTCGCGCCATCCGAACGCGGTCCGTAGATATACCTATCATTAGATAGGATGGAACTATCACTAGATAGGATGGAACTATCACTAGATAGGATGGAACTATCATTAGATAGGATGGAACTATCACTAGATAGAATGGAACTGTCCGTTACTAGTATGGTACGTGCGTTTGGCAGCAATTCCTAACTGTGATGACGACGACGACGATAATAACAACAACGACATCAATGATGATGACTTTCCTAGATAAACTTCCTGATCTTGTGATGCAATGCAACGACGCAAACAAAACGAGAGAAAAGAAAAACGCGAGTTTTCCCGATCGCGACCCCCTCCCACTGACCGCGGCGGGTTACGTAGCACAGGGGGTGGTTGCCGTGGAGATTACCGCCGGGGCGTGCGCGCATAAAAAAAGGAAAACCGACGTACTCAGAGACGCGAGCGAAAAGAAATGAGAAACGTCAAACTGACTAACGAACTATGAATTAACGATTCCTCTATAGCTCTCTCTCTCTCTCTCGCTAGTGCTAACAGACACTCATTATTGCAGTGTAATCAGGAAGGGCGCGCGCGCCGATGCTGCGGACGTGCCCCATAAATATTTATAATCACAGGCGCCTCGCGCGCGCGGCCACCGCCAGAGGGCGCCACGGTGCGCAGACGCCGACGTCTACTACGCGGGACGTCCGGTCGTCGCCGCGGTTACGCCGTGCCGTCGCCGTGGTTACGGGGCCTTATCGCGGGCGCTCCGGGACACGCGGTGGAATGGTAGGTACGGGGCGACTGTAACAAACAAAATATTTATATCAATATATATATATATACCTGGTATATATATATAATAATTCGATATAAAAAATAAATAATAAAAAATACATCAATTAATCGCGAGTTACTCGGCAAAACGAAATCGACGGTCGAACCGAGAAACGGCTGCGAGGTACGATCACGATCACGCGCACATTTATTACCGTCACGTTTTCACGAAAAATTGAATAAACGGCATCACTTTAGTTGGGAGCAGTTCACGACGACAACGAACATGACTTAATACCGTTAATTTTAAAACCGTGACTATATAAATATTCTGCTGCACGACCGAATAATAACGACTTCCCCTTTCTAATTCCGAACGGTCACACACAAAATTTTCGACGACGGCGACAAACGGACGGTCCTCACTAAAGCTGGGTTTACAGTACCAACTTTATGTTGGCGAATTGGCGAATTGGCGAATTGGACCAACTTCCCAATAGAACAATACAACTGACAATCGGCAGTGTGAACACAAAAGTTGCGCGACCAACCGATCGATAGCAGCTAGTTGGGAGATTAGAACATGTTCTATTTTTGCCAACTTGGAGTTGGCAAATTGGGAAGTTGGTCTAACTCGCCAATTCGCCAACATAAAATCGGCAGTGTAAACCCAGCTTTAGCAAGAAAAAAATGCGTAAGGCAAAACAAGAGGCGGCCTCTCTCGGCCGCTCGCTCTCCTGCTCGGCTACTTACGAGGGAATCAGCGGGGGAGGTAGAGAAGGGGGACCTCCGCCCGTGCGCTGGGGGACACCCGGTGGAACGCCTGTAAAAAACAAACGGAGATGCGTTGAAGGTTGACGACGCCGACGAAGGTTGACGATGACGACGAAGGTTGACGATGACGACGAAGGTTGACGATGACGACGAAGGTTGACGACAAAGACGAAGACGAACTAGAGAGCGACGCTTCACGACGCTTCGCGATTCTAGAAAAGTGGCGAGCTAAACCCGCGACTAGAAATCGGATCGCGAATCAAAACAAGTGCCCGCAGAGCGACAGCGCTCGACTGTCGTGTACTGTAGCCGGGTATTCTTCTGATAAACTCACTGGCAACGTGTTAACATTGTTTATAGTCTAAGACATAAATCCCCGATGACATTAGAAACCTGCGATTAAATTTCCTCTGGAATAAATTAATTCACTCCTTCGCTACTCACAAGTCATCACTCGTCGCGAACGTAGTGCTTCGCCGAATCCCAGCTATGCTAATGTATGCGCGAATGGACGCTGCAACGTTGGTCGATTGACTGGCAATAGAATATATCCTTCGTCGTTTTTATACGTTTCACGGAAGCCGGCGCAGCGCTAGACCAGCACTTGTGCATGCGTAATATCTGCATTATAAAATTATTCAACTTCGCTCTTCAGCATCGCGTTGACGATTCCCGAATCCCAGCTCTATTGCTAATGTATGGTGCGAATGGCGCCTGCAACGTTGGTCGACGTTGACTTGCCAATAGAATTTTCTTCTGCCGTTTTTAATACGTTCGACGGAAGCGGGCAGCAGGCTGACAGCCACGTCGTGCATGCGTAAAATATCTGATATAAAATATTCACTTCCGTCTCAGCATCGCGCGACGATTCCCGAATCCCAGCTATTTGCACTAATGTATGGGCGAATGCGGCTGGCAAACGTTGGTCCGAACGTTTGACTGGCAATTAGAATTCCTTCGGCCGTTTTTATACGTTTTGTTCGACTGGAATGCGGGCAGAGCTGACAGCACAGTGCATGGGTAAAATCGTGGTTATAAAATATTCACTTTCCGCTTCTCAGCATCGCGACTCTCGCGAATCTGTGTATTCTTCCGGATACCTCCCAGGCTATGGACCTAATCGTCTCAATTGCGGACAGACGAATGGTGCGCTGTGCATAAATACGGTTAGGTCTACCGCATCTCGATCGAACTTACTAAGGTGTCCCAATATTTTAGAATTATATGAAATCCCTTCTCGCACTACCGAAAACACGCTTCGCAGCAAGCACAGGTTTTAGTAACTTGCCGTAATTACATCCCGCGCAACCTCGCCACAGCGCCTATACACACAGGTTTGCAATAGCACTTATCGGTTTAAGACCGCGTCTACAGACAGCCAAATGCCTGGTTCGAAATATTGATATGCTGGTATCGAAATTAACTAAATCGGGATATAAAATATACTTCAGGTCTTCGGTTGCTGGCTACTCAGCCCATCGCCGCGTACCCGGATTGTGTGCTAACCTGCTATTCCCCGCCTTTCCAAATGACAAATCCGCTGCAGCCCGCACCAATTTGGCTCCCCACGTCACAATAGACTGAAGGCTCAAATAATGCGGCAGGGCCAAAGCCTCCGGCTTTAAAGCGCGGCAATTTTGGAGGAGGCCTACCAAGGTTAACCCGCTGTTCCAAAAGTGGGTGCCGTGGCGGTCGCTGCCAACCGATTGTGTCGACTTGACTGGCTACAGTGTGTTCGCATATGATGAATTTTCTTCGGGGCGGGGCCGTTGTAGTTTTATTAGACGCGTGTCGCAGATTTCTGCGACTAAAGGCCGGGCAGGGCTGAAGTCAGAGACGGGTTGAGACCGTGGGGTCCAATGGCGTAAAACATTGATAAATAAAATAGTTTTTCCAATCCTCAACTGCAAACTTTATTAAATGCTACATCTATCCACTGCTTACGTATTTATACTCTTTGTCGAGCCACTCCTTGCCCTAAGAAGGGAAAAATTCCCTGACCGCATTGAGTAGACGCATAACCTCAGCTACTCTCAACGACAGCGCAAGTCCCAGGGCACGATATTCAATCGCCCAATCCATCTAATATAATTCATTATATAATCATAATCTATATGTAGACAAGCAACCTCCATAGCCAGCCCAAAAGGCTGATCGCACTAGGTAGACTTACTGATAGTTGTGACACCTACTGCGGCGTCACGTTAAGAATCCGAATTCTTGGGTGACCTGCTTGACTCACCCGTATTGGCATTTGCAAAGCGACCTCCTTGTAGTATTGTCCACGCGTGACGATAGATGCTTAGTTGCAATGATAAGTGCGCGAGAAAGTGGTTAACGAATGTATAATATTATTGCGCCAGTCTTTTATTCTCGTGATACGGAGTTACCTAACCCCCGCGTATAACGAACATAGCATTATTTTCCAAGTAGTGAGGCTTTCTATTATACATTAGTTCGTCTTTATTATAGAATGGTTCCGACTTTGAAGCGCGGGCCAGCTGCGTTACTGAAAAATTTAGGCTCAGGAGCAGTTCTTAGAATAGGTTCTTATTGTTTCGTACTTTTGATTAGATACGCAGCCACTATTAAGCTATATACGTTGATTCAAATTGTGTTTAAATTTTCTTACAAGCAACTGCCAATTTTTGCTAATTGAATACATGATGGGCCTTACAGTGTAAGTTTTTCAGTGCTTACCATTATCTGTATTGATACGTAGTATGTATCCTCAAGGAAACAAAACAACATGCAAAAAAAGATGTGCCAAATGCGTGCAAAAGCTATAGCATACTTAAGAACCAAAAAGTCAGCCTCAGAAATGTATATAATTACAAACAGTTCTACCTAGATTTTTAAATAGATCCGTTTGTCACTTGTTACTTCAGCAAATTGTGAGTTAGCAGATGCGGTCAGATCTAAACACGTAGGATTTCTAGTTCCTCGTGGAACCCTGATCTCGGCGTACTTTCCATTCATTTGAAACCACCAATCGGACTCGTCTTTTTTTTATCCCTTTACCTGTGTTTCTTCTATTAAGTCTTCACTCCTATGCTAAAATGTCTGCCATGGAAAATTAAGAACCTACTTTAAATTCCTTAAGCTAAAACAGGTTGCTTATGTAAAGGGGGTCTAAATGGGAAATTTTAAGATCCTAACATGTCTTGAATCTTACTGTTCTTATACGCGGGGCTTGAGGTTACTGATAGCATGGTGTAGAGATCCCCGGCCGTAAATCCGTATCCCTAAAATTGCATCCTGAGAGTTTGCGAAATGGGCGTATCAATGATTGTCTCTCGCCTAAAGTGTGTGTAGTGAGGTATATTACGATCAAGAGAGCGTTATTTTTGTGGTGCTACTTGATCACATTGGATAATGTGCATGTTTTGCGCATCACTGTAACCTTCTAAGGGTTTTTGATTTCTTATGCTGCGCCTGCTGCCGTATAGAATGCCAGTTTAGTGATGAACTCGACCCTGTAACTAGGTCATATTAGGCGATCATTTCGTATAACTAGGCACGTACACGCACGTACACGCCACGTACACGCACGTCACACGCACTGCGCGCACGTACAACGCACGGGCACGCACGCTACTACGCACCGTACACGCACGCGACCGTACTACGCACGCAGCGTACACGCACGTACAACGCACGAACGCCACGTACACGGCACGTACACGTTACCGTACACGCACGCTACCTACACGCACGCACGTTACAAGCAATGTACACGCACGGCACACGCTACGCACCCCCGTACACGCACGCGCACGTACACAACGACCGGCGCCACGCCACACCCACGCATTGCACACACACGCGCCGCACACTACTGGCAGCGCACACACGCACCGCGCGCACACACGCACGCCCACACACCACCGCGCGCACACACACACCCGTGGGCACACTACGCGCGCACACAACACACGTGGGCACACACGCACGTACACGCACGCACGGGCGCGCCACGTACACGCACGCACACGCACACACACGCGGCCACACACGCACGCACACACACTCACGCACGCGGGCACACACACACGCGGGCACACACGCACGCACACACGCCGCCAGCGCGACGCTACGCCTTCAAGCAGACATG
>NW_014577571.1:40868-47935 GCF_000485595.1 Priapulus caudatus
CGAATTCAAGTGCGGCCTCCCACCACCGCGCGTTCCGCGCTCAGTCAGCATATATCTAGGATACTACTAATACTAGCATCTAAAATCTTATGCAAAGGCTTTGCTTACCGGTAGTACAGTAATAGAGATACAGCTGTATAACTTTAATTGATCTTCACTTTTATTAACATGTTATCATGGATATGGTCGACGGCGAGCGTAAGTGGTGGTGGTGGTGGAGGACGGTGTTGCGAAGGTGGTGAGAGGAGGGTGTTGGAGCGGTGGCGGGAGGAGGTTGTTGGAGATGGTTGGGGGATGGGGGCAGGGCGCGGCTGGAGGAGGCTCTAATAGGCAAAGCCCCAGTTCAGTCCTTTGTTTAACCCCAGTCCAGGTTTACCCGCCTCTTGAGCGGCAAAATTGTTATCAGACACTTGCTCTTCGCGACGTCGCGGAAAGCCCCTACATTTCATGCGTCTTTTCATATAAGCCGATAAAAATGGTAGGGTCAACGCCAGTTAGCATTTTGTGCCCGCATTCTGTAATTTCCTTCGTATAGACCGTTTAAGCTGTAAGGGGTGAAATATTCCCCCTCCCATTGACACCATCTTGACTTTGCGACCCCTTTGACCCGCCACAAATTCGACATCCCGAGTCCTTTTCGCAATCCCCCCCGAGCGTCCCAATATCAAGGACCGTACGCGAGCGGTTTAATGGATTTGTGCCGTAAACTGTTGACACACAGACCGGGCCCAGGACGATTCTGCGATTCTACAATGCTGCATCCGAGCTTCGTCAGCCTGAGCTAAAAACCGTACGAAAATTGTAGACGTTCGATGGGCCGATTAACTACGAACAAATTAAATACAAAATTTAATTAATTACTAACTAATAATTAATGTCATGATTAATTACTAACCAATAACTAACGCCCTAATTAATTACTAACCAATAATTAACTACCAAATAAATTACCAACTAATAGTTAACATCCTAAATAATCACTAACCAATAATTAATGCCCTAATTAATTAATAATTAATTGCCTAATTACTAATTAATGCGAATTAGTAATCACCGGCTCGGTTCTCGGGCGTGTTCCTGCCGTCGGGTCGCGACGGCACGGACGGCACGGGCCGGCCGGGCGGCGCTGGTGGCGCCCTCGCGTTCTTCGGAGGATCGCGGGCCGGGCCGAGACGGGCCGGCGCTGCGAACCCGCGATGGAGTCGTCCGTTTCTATCGGAGAGCTGAGCGAGAGATACGCGTGACGTGAGACGAAGGGAGCTAACTTGTGTGGTTCTGGAGAAAATACATGCGTCAGTGAGAGAGACTGACGAAAAAACTACATCACGTGAGCGAGAGATGAGAGAGAAATACACTCGCGCGAGAGTCTCGAGCAAGGAGCGAGATGAGACGTTGGTGGAGAACGAGAAGAGAGAGAGTGACTGGAGCGAGAGCTGGGAGAGGGATATGATAGCGTGCATGAGACTTTTCTACGTAGATCGGGACTGCGGACCGGCGGAACAGACCGGAACGAGAAGACGATGGACCCGGATCGGCAGACGATGAACGAACTCAATCTGGCGCCCAGAGGAAGGAGACAAGAGAGACCGACGAGACAGACGAGCGCCCTGCTCATCATACCTCAAGAGGGAGTGAGCGATGGATGAGAGAAATAAAGAGGCTGTAAGAGGGAGGAGAGACGATTGGAGACGGAGTGAAATGGACCGAAGATGGAGACGGAGAGACGAGACGAGAGAGTCCGAGAGAGAAGAGAGGAAGAACGAGAGAGAGAGACGAGAGTGATGAGAGAGAGAGAGTAGAGAGAGAGAGAGAGAGAGAGAGGGAGAGAGAGAGAGAGAGAGAGAGAGAGAGAGAAGAGAAGACGGACGAGTAGACGAGAGGAGAGAGAAGCAGATCCGAGATGAGAGAGAGACGAGAGAGAATACATGTGAGTGAAGAGAGCTGAGAGAAAAAAGTTGAGTGCAGAGAAGAGCAACAGGATTACCGCTGCAATGAGAGAGATGAGAGAGAAAGATGAGAAAGAAATAAGAGCAGAGCGAGAGAGAGAGAGAGGGAGAGAGAGCAGCAGCAGAGAGAGAGATAAGAGAGAGAAGATACACGTGAACGAGAGCAGACGAGACGATACACCCGACGAGAGAGAGAGAGAGAATACACCCGTGCAACGAGAAGAGAAGAGAAATATGTGAATGACGACAAACGATGCAAAACAATGCCTCGTGTTGTGAAATCCGGTTTACAAAGTCTGTGATACCGTGCCGCAGATGATGCCAAAATAGAACTGTGCCTTCCACAAACACTACAACACGGACGCGGGGCTGGAGGTATGCACACTGACATGCCTCGAGTTTTGATACATAACATATACATAAATAAGTGAGGAATAATAATAACATTCTAAATCTAATCAATTCATAAGTTAGCCCATTTTCTCGGACCTATCTGAAAATTTTATGTACCAATCCGCTGCATAACTTTTTCATTAGTTCGTACACTAAACAAACCAAGATAATCGCACAAAACCCAAAACCAACAAAACACGCCGCGTTAAAACATAACCTTCTGCCAACTTTGGCGGAAGGTAATAAAAAAAACAACAACAATAATAATAACAAGTGCCGCATAGCGGACAGCGACTCATTCTAACGTCTACTGCTGTGACTCTGTGGGGAGTGTTGGCGATTCTAGTAAACCCTGTTAGTCCCAAATGTGTTCACATACACGCCGAAACAGTGGAATGCACAGGGATGGTATCAGGAACCTTCTCAAGAATGTTTCCGTTCGGGATCGTATATGAAAGTTGCACGAGATGGGCGCATACGTTTAAGTGTCTTCAGGATTAAAGGCATGGAAGCACTCCCATCATACTAGTATGGCCACTGTAGAAAAACAAATAAAAAAAACCCCACACAACTATTCTGCCAAGACAAATAGGTAAGCACTCATCCATCTTACCTACGCAAGCTGACAGGCTGCCGCACACTAGAAAAAGAGCTGCCAGCACTGTTTACCAATTAAGGGCAAAAACTCCACAGTCCCACCAACACATGCACTGGCAGTAGCCACTGGCAGTGGCAATACGTTAATTTGTAACATACTGACAGTACAGCAATGCCATATAAAATTACATACAATTTAAGAGCATAACCTTCTTTAACCAAATTTAGCTTTGGACAATTTCACTGTGACATTGTAGCCTCAATACATCCAAGGCATGTATAGATTCTACTGGTAGCAAACCCGGCAGTCAAATTCTTTCTAACAGACAGTCAACAAATCCATGTTTAACCCTCCTTCTTTTAGGGTCAAAAAAGGTTATCTGACACTTACTCTTTCGCATGTCAGCAAGAAAGTTAGATTTCATGCCGTCCTTCCAATAATGCCATAAAAATGCTAGGTCACCGCCTGAAACAAAAAGTTTTTCAATCGCTCCGTCAGACCATGTCCTCAGAAACATGTCTAAAATCTGCCCTGTGCCCATTGACCTTTGACCTGTGGACCTCAATTTCGGCACAGTGATGGCCTTTTCCTACCATGATGCTATACACCGACTATCACGAGCCTGGTCGAGCGTTTAGATTTGTGCCGCAATTCTGCATTTCCTCCCTATACCTTAAGATTAAGGAGTGAATGTTCCCCTTCTTTTACACCTCTGGAACCTTTGACTTTGACCCCAGCTTCGGACAGCCCAACTCGATTTTGACGATCCCCCCGACGTCTCGAATATTCGGACCGTTGACGTCAAGCGGTTTAAAGATTTGTGCCCAACTGGTTGACGGCACGGAATACGGACGGAGGACGACGGCGGAGCCGGACGGACGCATCGTGCGATTCTACAAGCCTGATCTTGACTATGTCAGATGAGCTAATAATTGTAAAGCCAATATTTACTTTTTTGTTGTTATTTTATTAAAAATAGCCGATAACAAATAGCAATGATAACAAGTGCCCGCAGGAGCGGACAGCGCTCACTGACGGCAGCGTGTCTGATGCTAAACTCAGGGCAAAACGAATCAGGAGCACCCTCCCATCGCCGCGTTCGGCTCGTCCTCGTTGTCTCTCATTCTTTCTCTTTCGCCTCTCTCGCTCTTGCTATCTGCTTCCGCTCGTCGGCGCGCTCTCTCTCCTCTCTCTCTTGCTCGATCAGACTCTCGCTCCTTCTCTTCTCCTCGCTCCGATCACACTCTCTTCTCTTCTCTCTCTCTCTTTCTCTCTCTCTCTCTCTCTCTCTCTCTCTTGCTCTCTCTTCCCTTCACGCTCTCTCATCTCCCTCTATCTCTCGCTCCACTCACTCTCCCTCGTTTGTCTCTCTCTTTCTTTGTCTTTGTACTTATCTCTCGCTTCTCTCTCCCTCTCTTCGTCTCTCTACTCTCTCTCTCTCTTACTTTCTCTCTCACTCTTGCGCGCGTCTCTCTCTTTTCTCTCTTCTTCTCTCTCTCTCTCTCTTCATCTCTCTCTCTCGCCTCTCTCTATCACTCTCTCTCTTCCCCTCTCTTTCTCTCTCTCTCTCTCTCTTTCTCTCTCTCTCTTCTCTCTCTCTCTCTCTTCTCTCTCTTCTCTCTCTCACTATCTCTCTCTCTCTCTCTTCCTCTCTGTCTCTCTCTCTCTCTCCCTTCCTCTCCCTCGCGCTCTCTCTCTCTCACTGCTTTCCCTCGCTCTCTCCTCCCCTCTCTCTCAATTTTCTCTTCTTTTCTCGCATGGCAGTAGCCGCTGCCGACGAGGCTTGGATGACTGATTTTGGGTTCTATACAGACCGTCTGCGATTGTCTATTCAGACTGATTGTCTGATGGTCTTCTAACCCTGGAGCAAGACCGTTTTCGGGGACGCAAGCAAGGCGGTAACGTTTTTTATATACTTCACATCAAATGTTTATACTATAGTATACCCCTGCTTTCTGCCAAACCAGTAAACTGCGCATGTACCGACTGACGTCACCGTTCCTACGCAGTAAAGTGAGTAAACTATCCAGATCCACTGTGAGTCTGTGACGTCATTTTAGCGACGAAACAAGCTTTCAACCTCTTGCGACCCCCACTTAGAAAACCTGTCATGCCATCAGCAGCCACCAGGTGGCACACCCATACTGAGGCGCCATCTATGAGAAGAATGGGTCGTCTGCAAACGGATCGAGCTTGGCAGAAAAGAATTCGTCTTCCGATATTGGTTTCATGTCACTGCAAGAAACAAGTGGGAAAACGTAAAACATATATAAATATGTGAATGTGCATAAGTATATATAAATGTAGAAATATATATATATATATATCAGAAGTAGATAATAGGGAATCCCCTATTATCTACTTCTGATATATATACATAATAAAAAATAAATGTAGAAAAAATTGAATAGGGTGTTAAATTTTAATCAGCAAGCTTTCAAGTATCATCTCTCTTCATCAGGGTATAGAATGACAAGAGAATGGAACCGATTAAAATATAAAACGAAATATATATATATACACACACATATATGTTTAGAGGATGTTATTTATACAGGTACATATATAAATATATATTTATGTATATATATATAGACGATAAGAAGGTACAAGAGCAGACGGTAGAATTAAGATACGACAGGTTACACATGTTCTTGGGTCACAAAAGGAACATCAGGAAAAAATTGACAGAAAAAGAAAAGGGGAGGGCGACGCGGGGAAGCGGGATCTCTCCGGACACTCACGGTGTCACTCTCCGCGGTCGCTTCCCGCTCGGGATAGACCCCGGCGCGCAGGAAGGAAGCCTTCCAGCTGTCCAGCGTGTCCAGATCCTCTGTGGACAGTTCGAGAGACTTGTAGTCCTTGTAGACGTTCCTGCAAACAAACAAACAAACAAACAAACGTTGACGTCGCACGCGGAGGTTAGAAACCAAGAGTGAAAATTCGTTTAAATTTAGAAAGAGTATTGATTAGAATTTGTTTAAATTTGAGTGAAATTAAAATTAAAATTGTTTTGCGAAGTATAATTTACCCACCCGGGGCAGAATCTTTGGTGCTTTTACTGTGATTTACTAGGAATTTTGTAGGTTAGGATTTATTAAGTTGAGAACAGGCAGCAAAACTGACCCCTGTAGGCAGCAAAACTGACCCCTGTAGGCAGCAAAACTGACCCTTGTAGGCAGCAAAACTGACCCTTGTAGGCAGCAAAACTGACCCTTGTATAGGCAGCAAAACCTGACCCCTTGGTAGGAGCCAAAACTGGACCGCCTTGGTAGGCAGGAAAACTTGAACACCTTGTAAGGCAGCAAAAACCTGACCCTTGTTTAAGGCAGCAAAACTGACCCCTGTGTAGGCAAGCAAAAAACTGACGCCTTGGTCTAGGCAGCCAAAACTGACCCTTGTAGGCAGCAAAAATGCTGCTTGCAGACCTTAACTTCGAACCCTGAGATGCCTGCATCGTAGATGCTCACCTGCCTTCCACGTTGAACACCTCAAAAAAATGATGGAACGCTTGTGACATGAATCCGTGGCTGGCTAACTGTGTAGTGATTCTACATTACTCACGCGCCGCTTCCTTGCCTTCCACTTAAACACCCTCATAACATGTGACGCTTGGAACATGATGTGCTGGCTAACTGTGGTACGTAACTACCATACGTCACGCGCTCCGGCTTCCTTCACCGTGCCTCCACACGTTAAACACCGTCAAACAATGTGAGCTGGACATGAACCGTGGCTGGGCTTAACTGTGTAGTATCTACGATACGTCACGCGCTCGCGCCTCGCTCACCTGCCCTTGCCAACCGTTAAACACCTAAAAACATGTGGTCGCTTGGACATGAATCCGTGGCTTGGCTTATATGTGTACGTAATCTTACCATACGTCACGCGCATCGCGTCGCGTCACTACTGCCTCCACGCTCACAACACCTCAAACATGTGACGCTTGACCCCATAATCACTGGCTGGCTAACTGTGTACGTATCTACATACGTCACCGCGCTCAGGCGGCAGGCGCTCACTAACGCTGCCTTCCACGCTAGTAAACAACCGTCAAAAACATGTGTCCCGCTTGGACATGGGAATTCCAGGTGGCTGGCGTAACTGTGTAACGTATCTACATACGTCAC
>NW_014577571.1:47960-55460 GCF_000485595.1 Priapulus caudatus
GATGCAGTATAAATGCATGTAAAACTCTCAAACACAAAGCGACAGGCGATAGGCACGTCGCGGTGGAGCAACAACAGCGCAAAATACCAGACAGTCGACTCCTAATAAGGGACAGCAAAAAAGCGACAGCATCAAAACCAATCAACATCACTGAGTGGCCACGGATACTAAGCAGCCGCACAGGGCACGGACGCACAAGCGGGGCGGGCGGCCGGCACGACAGTACGATGCCATAACTGCGCGCGAAACTCACCTAGCCACGATTCACAGCCATCCAACCCACGCAATTAGACATATCGAAATTTCACTGGACATTAGTACACTCAACTCAGCATATACATACATTCCACCGGACAACCGAACACGGATGACCGGCCAAGGACAAATTCGTCTAACCAAGAACGAGTTAAGACAAAATCATCGTTTAATCCCCTCTGAGGGTCAAAAGGGTAAACAGACACGCATACTCTACGGACTCACTGGAAAGCGCCATTCATGGCCATTTGCAAAAAGCCATAAAAATGCAGGTCATCGTGAAACAAAAAAGTTCCAAACCCCGCCAAGTGAGGGACCCATGCCTCACAAATCTAAAAGCCTGTACATGGACTTGACACTTGAAACGCCAATAGACAGGAAGGCTTTTCTACATGATCGTAACCGATCATCACCACCTAGTGATTGCCGTTAATTTGTGCCGTCAATTTCGCATTTCCTCCTATACCTTAATTAAGGATGTCCCTTTCTGTACACCGTCTGACCTTATGACATTGACCCCAGCTTCGACACCAACGTTAGGATACGCCCCACCCGAATATCGTGACGAGTCAGCGTTAAATTGTGACATACGTTGAACGACGCTCGATCGCTCCGACTCGTGCACCGACGGACGGACGGACGATCCATGCGATTACAACGCATCTAGACTATGTTCAGATGAGCTAAAAATTGTAAAAATAATTAATACAATAATAACAACAACACATAAAATAATAAACAGACTCGCCGCACCGATCGCTCGACGGAGCGAGCCCGCATGGACCAACCGAAACAAGGAACCCACATGACCACCCGACCGCCGTCCCGGCCCAGCCAATCGGTGTCGACGGGCGGCGCAGGGGCGCGATGCTTCAGGTTGATGTCGCCGATGATGCGCAGCGCCTCTTGCAGCGTGTTGCGCAGCATCTCGTCGCGCGCTGCGCCTCCTCGCAGACTCCCAAGCGCAGCCTTCGCGCTGCTGTACAGGCACTACACCGTTAGTGATGAACTCCTTCACCTGCGCGAGAAGAAACAAGAGAGCGTCTTAGCACGCGAGAGACAAGAGAACGTCTCAGGACGTCGCCTGGTCCGTGCTGCGCGCTCAGCCTTACTCATCAATGACCCGTCGTGACGATGAGGTCACGCGAGACCATTACGCGGAGGCCCGCGCGGAGACGTCCCTAGCTCTGAGACGAGGTGCATGAGACATTTCGGCGTGAGGTCTCGCACGGTCTTGCTGACGATCTTCATGTAGGAATCAACGAGGTTACGAATCGTCTCCACCTGCCGCTCCAGCTGGGGGTCGAAGGTGCCGCCATCTGTCTGTTGCTAAAGCAAACAAACGTCGAGAGTTGGTCAGGTTTGTACATTTGCGGTTAGAGTTGCAAGTCAGTGTCTCTGTAGAACGAACGTCTTAGTATTTGCTCTAGGAGAGGCAGTTATGCTGTTATTACATCGTATAAACAATCTAAAGCAATATATATATATAAGTTATATATACACGTCAATAATAAGAAAAAATAAATTGTAGAAAAAAATAGAATAGGGTTTAGAATTAATCAGCAAATTTTAATACAGCAAGCTCCAAGTATCATCCTCTTCATGCAGGGTAATAGGAATAACAAGAGAATGGAGACGAATTAAAATATAAAACGGAATTAATACACACCATATAATAATATAGTTAGAGGAGTTATATATACCAGTACATAAAATTAATATATATACACATAAGAAGGACAAGAGAAAAAGAGAAGAAGATACACAAAGTTCACGGTTTTCGGGGTCCCCAAAAAAACAAAAAAAAGAACATCAGTGAAAAATTGACGTAAAAAACGGAGGGAGACGCGGGAAGGCGGGATCTCTCGACATCGAAGTGTCGACTTGCTCCGCGCGCTTCCCGCCGGTGATATGACCAGGCGCGCAGGAAGAAGCCTTCCAGCTGTCAGCGGGTCAGATCTCTTGCAGTCGAGAGACTATGTAGCCTTGCAGACGTCTGCACAACAAAACAACACACAAAACGTGACGCGCGCGGGAACCACTGCGCAGCGCGCGCGGGAAGAGCGGTAGAAACACCACCACAACGCCCTCCTGAGAATGCAGACACAAACTCGACGTAAGCGGATCACTGCGAGATATAAAACGCTCCTCACGGAGAAATTTAAAGAGGTTCCACACTTGTTTCGGCTCCAAGTAAACAGTAAATGGTACGCACAAAAACAAACGAAGCCATCCCCCACGGGCCAGAATCTTTAGTGCTTTTTACGGATTACAGGAATCTTGATGTTAGGGGAGTTATTAAGTTTGAGAACAGCAGCAAACTGACCGCTGAGGCAGCAACAACAACACGTGACCCTTAGCGAGACAGCGAGGCGAAGACCCCTCAACACAATAGCAGCAAAACGACCCTGTAGCAGCAAAACTGACCCCCGCCCTACACAGCGACGCAACGGAAAATAGAGCGGCAAACCGACGCCGAGAAACGACCCTTGTAGCAGACAAAACTGCTGTAGGCAGCAAAACGCCCTTGAGGCAGCAAAATGATGCTTGGCAGACATATCAACAAGAAGAAGGCAAACCTGACGGCCTTCGAACCCGACATAATGAAGCAGACATTGGAAGCGAGAGAGCAGGAGGCAATAAACGCCTTCACGTTAAAGCACGTCAAACATTGAGCTGACTGAATCAGACCGAGGAGCGGGCTAACGGGTATTAGAAAAGCATACATACATCACACGAGACAAGCAGAGACACAACGGGACGGACCCGGGACGGGCGCACCGGACGGACCGGGACGAAAGAGACCCGAGGACCGTGTGACCACTGCAGCGACGCGAATATCACTACGGGCCGAGGACCCGGATCGTCCAGTGAAGAACCACGACCTGGAGCAAGGCCCGATTCGGGGGAAGATAGTACCGCGAGCCAGAAGGGACACTCGGCAGCCAGCGGCGCCTCGCGTCCGCGCTCGCTCACAGCTGCCACGTTAATACCAGCAGCACGGCAGAGCTTCAGTAATGTAAGCTGAACATGAATCCAGCTGGACTAGGGTAACCTGAGATGTCATGAGGTAGTCAAAAACAATAAGGCGCACAGAGGGCAACTGAGGCGAAAAGGACAAGCAAGAATAAAGAGCGCCGCCGCGCAGCTCGAAGTGGAGCCGAAAAGAGAACAAGACATAATCGGCGCTGCGTCACAACGGGTCTAAATAGCACACACGAAGTCAAACTGAATTGACGCTCGGACATGCAAGAACACGTGCGCCGATGTGTACGTAGCGATTCATAACAAAGAACGGACCGGTCACGCGCGCTCGCGGCCGATCAGAGAGGCTCACCCCGCTAGCTTTCGTCACGTCATAAAGAAACCTCAACAGTGAGGACTTGGAACGATACCGCGTACAGCTGCTAAGCATGAGCCCTACTAAACTCAGAGCGCAGAAGAGAAGCCAACAAGCCTCCGACGCCGCCCCGAGCCGGACAGAGCCAAGCGGGTGCCGATCACAACCTGTGCTCACTAACACAACATCAAACATAGTCAGCGCTGGACACGAAAACTGCTGGCTAACTGGATGTAACCACTCGTACTCCTGCGCTCCGGCATCCTGCATCCACCGCGACGCTGGGCGAGAGAAACGGACGGCGAGCGCCATACAGTAACGGGATCCACAAGGAAATCGCGGCATAGAAATTCTAACACAACCACACAGAGCACGCTCGGGACACAGAAGTCGGCGCAAGCGGTGAATGTATGACAGACGAGCTGCAAGACGAGACAAGAACAGAGCTGACAATGCATGCAAGGTGAGCACGATGACGCGAGCAAAGCGGACAAGCTGAATGAAGACGAACATACATACACACTCGGCGGGATTCGGGGCGAGCGACGATATCCGCTGCGGGGTAAGAAATAATATAGCCGGCGCTCGCCTCGTCACGCGCTCCTTCCCACTTA
Source organism: Priapulus caudatus (assembly GCF_000485595.1). NCBI lineage: Eukaryota > Metazoa > Priapulida > Priapulimorpha > Priapulimorphida > Priapulidae > Priapulus > Priapulus caudatus. The sequence goes on from NW_014577571.1 coordinate 52,170, forward strand.
ATCACTCAAACATGTAACGCTTGGACATGAATCCGTGGCTGGCTAACTGTGTATGTATCTACATACGTCACGCGCTCGCGCTCGCTCACCTGCCTTCCACGTTAAACACCTCAAACATGTGTCGCTTGGACATGAGCCTGCTGGCTAACTGTGTAACGTACTACAACGTCACGCGCGTCCGGCTCAGCCTCACACGTCTTCACACGTTAAACACTCAAACATGTTGACGCGGACATGAACCGCTGGCTGGCTAACTGTGTTGTATCATACATACGCTCACGCAGCCGGCTCGATCACTGCCTTCCACGCTAAACACCTCAAACATGTGGCGCTTGGACATAAAACCAGCGTCTTTGTCACGTAGCTTCAGGTTGTCCAGCGGAAGCATGAACTTCTTGTCCTTCTCCTGAAAAGCGCAGCGTGCGCGATTAGACCAGCACGGCAGAGACGGGGGCGCGCGATTAAACCAGTGCTTCTTAAACTATTTCAGTGTCATTCACCCTCGAGTCTTCATCAAATTTCATTCACAAGCCCTGACTAAATCCATCTGTGTTTTCGGTAATTTTCATTGCACTCCGAAATAATCATTGGCCGACACAGGTGCAGGCAAGCAATTTCCCATTTAACGAATTGAAGCACGGACTCACTCAGACATGACACGTACAAGGCGAAACGAACATGAAGGCATGAATCAGCTCTTATTGTATGATCAAAAGCGATTAAATCATCACAATTCCAACAATGGCAAGCAAGATCCCCAACCGGCAAAAAGTTGCCGCACGACTGCCCTGGCCCGTGTTGCCGCGATTTCTTTAATTAATTAAAACTGCTAATTAATAAATTAATAAATATTAGTTAGTAATAAATTAAATAATTGAAACACGGCCCCCGGCCCGCGTTGCCGCGGGCGTCGCGGCGACGACGCCGGCGCCACCTACCTCGTCGTCCTTGAACCAGGCGAGAGACTCAGACGTGAGGACGAACCAGTAGTCTCGCGACCCTCCCTTCATGAAGCCGAGGTTGTGGATGCACATGTAGCCCTTCCTGATCGTCTGCGCAGACGGGGAGAGACGAACGCTCGTTAGCGCGAAGACGACTCGTTAAGACGACTCGCTAACGACGTAGTAGTACAACCCATCCGACGCGTTACGTGGGTACGCGCGCGCGATGAGACGGAATAACGAATAGAACGGAATAACGAAATATAAATAACGGAATAAAATAATATAAAATAAGAATATTTTCTATATAAATATACAATAAAATAACGGAATAACGAGAGACAAGCAAGAAATGCAAGAAGAGACGCAAGAAATATGCTATCCGATGGTCGTGCACGTTATATTGCGCTGGTATTGAACAAATTATGAAAAGCATGAAACCGGTTTCTTAAACGAAGAAACGATTTTGAGACGATCAAATTCCGAGAGAAAAAATGAACGAGATTTGCGGTGCGTGATCGCGCAAACGAATGCTCCAGCGAGAAACTCTCTTTTTGCGAAGTGCGCGCGAATTAATGCATTGTGATGCGCCGGCCGCGTGCGTAAATATCTGGAGAGAAGCTTACGTTTAGCTCTGCCGACTACAGCAGCAGCATTAATAGTGAGAGCAGATCATGAGCGTTACAGACGTACAGGCGTGAGCAGACGAACACAAACAGATGGAACACGAAACAAGAGGCAGCACGGCGAGCAAACTTCGATTCACACTAGCGCAATCGCGATACGTGTCGCTCGAATATCGAGTAACGTGTTATATACTGAAGCACAAATACAGAAATACAAATTTACCCCCTCCACACAAGCACGCACACGCACACGTACACGCACGCACACACGCATGCACGCGCGCACGCACACACGCGCGCACTACACAGAACTATCGCTAGCAAGAGCCGCCGTCACCGTCATCGCTGCACACGCCGCGCGGACGGTAGATCATGCGGATTTACTCCCTGCGCAAGATCGACCGTACGCGCGGCCACTAGACAGCTGCATATTACGCGAGCATGCTTCCCGACTACCGGCGCGGCATGGCGCGGCGAAGACCAAAGGCCAAGAACGGAAAAAAGCATTCCAGTGCTGCCACCTTAGCATTGAGCGAGCCACCCACCGTGCACGCGAGCGAGCACGCGTCGCACGCACCGCTACATGGGGCGAGAAGGAGAGAGGGGGAGGTACCGGGGTGAGAAAGGCGGGCGGGCCGACCGCTGCACGCACTCGGCGAACAATGGGGGGGGGGGTCAATCGAGGGGAGAACAAGAGAACGTCACGTCGCCTCGCCCCCGCGCGCAACGCAAGCATTCCAGCATTCACTGGCACACACCAGCGCGGGGGTCAAAGTTCAAAAGTGATCAAAGGGTCTGTTTTGATACTAGACAGAAATTCGGCACGCTTCAAGGTAACATGGGGTGAAACGGAAACTTCGTTGGAGTGGACACGACATATACGTCAAATAATCTCTTGAAATAAATAAAAAAAACATCGTGCAAGCAGGCAAATTATGCTATATTACCCCCCATTAGTGTCACGACAAAAGAAAGGTTAAGAAAAGAAAAGCTCTATTCACGCTCGAATCTTCCTACAACGAAAAAAAGTGAATGAAAAAAAAAAGAAAAAAAATTCACGCTCGAATCTTCCTACAACGAAAAAAAGTGAATGAAAAAAAAAGAAGTGAGATGTTAACGAAAGCAAAGCTCTATTCACGCTCAAACCTACAAAGAAAAAAGTTAATGAAAACGAAAACGAAAAGTTAGGTGGGTAAAGAAAGATGACCAGACAAGTTAAAACACTAGTCCCTGCATAGTTACTGGTCGTGCAGCAAACATCGACAGACTAACCCCTTTTATCGCCTTTTGCTTTGCAGCACCGGTTACATTCTTTTCTGAGGCACTGCAACGAAACGCAAAAAAAACCAACACAAATACATTCAGAAGTCCGAATACTTCGGATGTTGACGGACAGAGGGCAGCACGAGCGAAGCGCAGAATGGCGACGGGTAGCGGCGGAGCGACACAAGACAGCGACATTCACGCGGTAACCGCGACGACGGTAACCGTGACGACGGCGACCGCGACGACAGTAACCGTGACGACTAACCCCGGTGACGACTTTACGTTCTCTGACTGATCTCCCCGCACCACTCGCGTCGGAGGCAGCACTGAAACGAGAAAGACGCTCGGGGCACGCCACAAAACAGACTGGGCGCGCGCGAAAGAGACAACGTGCACGCGCGCCGACAGTGTGGGTCTGCTCCTAGCTACTCAGGGTTACGGCACAGCCAGCCGCACCG
>NW_014577571.1:60735-62620 GCF_000485595.1 Priapulus caudatus
ACTTCTGGACGACCCTGTTCCCCACTCTCTCTCACCTTTCCGCCCGCCACTTCTGCCGACGACCCTTTCCCCGACTCTCTCTCACCTTTTCACCACACTTCTGGACGACCCTTTCCCTGACTCTCTCTCGCCTTTTCGCCGCACTTCTGGACGACCCTTTTCCCAACTCTCTCTCACCTTTTCGCCGCACTTCTGTATGACCTTGGACAGCTCCTGGATGACCATGTCGACGCACTTCAGCGACGGCTCCTTCAGACGTGTTATCTGCTTCTTGCATATCGCCTCGAATGCGAGGTCCGGCGTGAACAGTCCCACCCTGCCGACGACGCGAAAGATCTTTTATAAATAAAGAACGTAGACAACACGGAATGTCGACGTGGAACAGGAAACGCCGACACGGAACATGGAACGCCAACACGGAATGCCGACACGGAATGCTGACACGGAACACAGAACGCGGACACGGAACATTGAACACCGGCACAGAATGCCGACACGGAACACAGAATGCCGACACGGTAGACTGACATGGAACACAGAATGCCGCCATGGAATGCGGGCAGTAAATCTATAACGAATATGGAATGCCGCCGTGGAAACCGTTAAAGAATATAGAACGGTGACATGGAACGCTGACATGGAACGCTGACAGGAAAATCGATAACAAACATGGAATGCTGATGGGAAAATAGTTAACGAATATGGTTCGTAGCACATATTTACACACAACCGACATTACTATATAAATACACACGAATTAATACATTAATGTATTATGTATTATATATTTACATACGATAACATAGTTATTGTTTAACGTATGTTATAAGGTTTGGCTGCGGCGTCGCGTGCGAGGGGACGACCGAGGCATAATAATGATCACGACGACTGAGGGTCGCCGCGGTAACTCGACCCCCCCCCCCCCGCGCACCTGATTGCATGTATGTTCCTAATCGCATAGCTTATCTCTCGTCGCATTTCCTTCTCATCCAGCTCCATCTGTAGAAAAAAAAGATGCGTAAATTATGAAAAACTGTAAAAAAAAAACACCTTATAAAACAAATGCGCGCATGCATTTCCCGATCGCGGCCGTCGCAAAATTCTCCGCGAGAAAAACGCGGGCTGACGTAAACGCCGTACGTGGGCCGCCAGGGGGGGGGCTCATTCCCACGCCGTGCGCGCGCTGCAACCGAGGGCCAATACCCTCCCCAAGTTCCTACTAAATGCTCACTCCGCGGAAGACGGCCAGACGCAGGAAAAACGCGGCGGCGGCGGCCACATGAGAGGCTTAACGAATTTACGGAAAGTTTAACGAGTTTCGCGCGTGGCTGAATAAATCGCTGGCGTCCGCCTGTATCATTAACAATCCTCAGTCAATCCTTATAGGGCAGACCTGCCAACCTGTGATTCATGAAAATAGTAAGGATTTTCTTTTCTTGCAGCAAGCGGCCATTTTGTTTGTATGTTATGCGCGCAATGAATGATGGGACTAACTCTAGATCACGCGAGAACAATGTGAACGTGTGATCCAATATGGCTGCGCCCACAATCGCCAGATATTTCTCGGCTCACAATGTAAAAAACATTAATTTTCACAAGTCATAAAAATCGTAAGTTTTTCAGTTTGATCGTACATTCGTAGAAACATTATGGAACTCGTAAGGAATACGAAAAAATCGTAAGGGTTGGCAGGTCTGATAGGGGCGCCGCCATCACACGCGCGACCTGAGCGTAGGGGGCGCCGCCATCACATGCGCGACCTGAGCGTAGGGGGCGCCGCCATCACACGCGCGACCTGAGCGTAGGGGGCGCCGCCATCACACGCGCGACCTGAGCGTAGGGGGCGCCGCCTAAGGTCCCTGTATACAGAGTTGCGCCAACTCAG
>NW_014577571.1:64142-68880 GCF_000485595.1 Priapulus caudatus
CTTCTAAAGTGCTATAATTGATGTTATCGTGTATCGTAGCATACGATGTATGCACCTTTACGTGCGAATCTATCGATAGACGCTTTTTAGCTGTTCAGCGCTGCAGACACACTACGATACGGGCCTACGGAAGGCCCTGCGAATTATGCGAATTTGCGAGAAAGAGAGAGAGAGAGAGAGAGAGAGAGAGAGCGAGAGAGAGAGAGAGAGAGAGCGAGAGAGAGAAAGAGAGAGAGAAAGAAAGAGAGAGGACAAGATGAATGAGTGAGTTGATTTCTCAAAGCTGGTGTCTCAGCGTGTCATCATTTGTCAGGAGAAGACAATGTGGGAGGCTGGAAAGTGAACAGAATACTTCAGCATTTGTCAACAGAACACGCTGGTGTTTGAGAGATGTAATACTAAAACATTTGTCAACCCGACGACAATGCTGTTGGGAGGGATATATAAGACTAAACCATTTGTCAATGGACGAAATTGTTGGAGGGATGTAAGACTAAAATATTTGTCAACGGACGACATTGTTGTTCGAGGGATGTAACACTAAAAGACATTCAGCTATTGCTCTTGAATACAAAGATCCTCTAACTCTACTACGAAAGCTTCAGTTCAGTTGCAACACGAAGGAGATATGGCACCGCAGTTCGCAAATCCCTCAAGTATTCTCCCGCACGTATATACCTTGTTATCTTCAGCGAACAGATTTGTTTAGCGCTCGGCAAGCCTCCAATATCTGCCTCCGACGTTGCGTCGACACGATTCATATCTTTCTCTCTCGCGCTAGAATTTAAATGTACGTCGAAATCAAGTTGGGGGAAAGCACATTTTCGCGTACAACTCGCGTGCATGGATGGGTGTACGTATGCCGTGCATGGTAAAAAAAACAACTTGCTAACTTTGTGTAGCATTTTCTCAACATAACGTTTATGTATAATGGCATCATTCAACCAGCAAATCAAATCCGCGGGGGGGGGGGGACACAGTAGCACTGTGCTCCCGTAGAGGCTGTCCAGGCCTCATTTTCACGCATGTCGCGTATCGTAAAGCGGTTAAATATACGACGTGCTTGTATGCGACAGTGGAATATTCCCGGTCTGTTCAACAGCATATAGCAGTTGATGCTAACTAACCGAACGTGTCACCTAGCTTTCGTTAAGTGACACATTAAAAAAGGTATTGTTGCGGGTTGCCGCTGTGTTGACGCACAGGCGCATTGAGACGAATGTTTTCACTGGGGAAGTAGGAAAACTTTGCGTGTAGAGGAAACGATCTAATTGTCTAGGTTGATTTGACAGAAGCTGTAGCGCGTGTTTGCGTACCGTAATTTTCCCCTGCGACGCCGCCATTTTCTAATTGCGTGATTGTGATGAATGAGATTATAATAGATTATAATTTACATTCGACCCGCAATTACGTCCGTTTTTAATGAACTTAGAACACGTGAGTCACGGCAACGTAAACTTCGAAAATTTAACTTAAAAAATAACGATAACTCAATGGTAATTGGCCGTCACATAAATTACTCGGCCGCAGAAAATACTCCGCCACAGAAAATACTCGGCCACAAAAAAATACTCAGCCACAAAAAATACTCTGCCCCACGTAGTATCGGCAACCACCCGCGATCGCCTCAGCGTTACCCGCGGACACCGCCACCGTTAAAAAAATGCGAGGGTCCGAAAGTCCAATATACGGCGGAGTAGCATCTCTCGCCTCGGACGGCCTCGCTGTACTCGTTATACCACGCTTGAGTACGCTACTTTGCTACTTTACTTTTACTTTACTTTTTACTTTCGTTTGCTGGTTTGAATAGTGCGTAAGATAGGCAAGGCAGGTAAAGCTGGGTTTACACTACCGACTTTTATGTTGGCGAATTGGACCAACTTCCCAACTATACAACCGGCAATCGGCAGTGTAACCGAAAAAGTTGCCCAACCAACCGATCGATAGCAACTAGTTGGGAGATTAGAACATGCTCTATTTTCGCCAACTCGAAGTTGCCGAATTGGGGAGTTGATCCAACTCGTCAATTCGCCAACATAAAGTCGGTAGTGTAAACCCAGCGTAAGGCAGCTCGGCGGGTGGGTGTGCACCGAAATTCGTACCTGCCCGATGACGAAGAAGATGCCAATGAAACTCGGGTGACTAAAACAGGTGTAAAAACGGGCCGCTCTGTGAAGGGCGTCGGGTCGTTTGCTCAGCACGTATTAAGTAGCAGCGAGCACAGATAGCGTCAAGTAGTAGCTTATCATAGCAAATACAAAGGTGAGGGAGCTGTTTGACTTTCACACGCCGCGCTCGGCTGGGAAGCGATGCCCTAGGAGAGTAGGAGACTCGCCGTGGCGTCTCCCGGACCCCCTCTCCCCTTCTCCCCTTCCCCGCGCGGGTCGCGAAAGAGGAGATGAGTGAGGTACGGACGCGCGGGACGGTATGAGCGAGATAAGGTCGTGCTCTTTCTCTCTCTCTCTCTCTCTCTTCTCTCCTCTCTCTCTCTCTCTCTTCTCTCTCTCTCTCTCTCTCTCTCTCTCTCATCTCTCTCTTCTCTCTCTCTCTCTCCTCTCTCGCTCTCCTCTCTCTGCTTCCTCTCTCTGTCTCTCTCTCTCTTCTTTCTCTCCGTTCACTCTATCTATCTCTCTTCCCTATTCTCTCTCTCTCTCTCACCCCCATCTCCTCTCTTAAGCGCCCACTCTCTTTCGGTGCTATGCGTGAGCGGTGCGGCCAGTGAACAGCGCCACCGAGGATTAACGGTGTAGGGTTGTACGGCTTATTTAGTGGTGTGCCACCGCGGTTGCCCCACTTATCGGAACGCCATATATATCTCTAATATATGATATATTATACTGTTACATTTCGTCTATATATATATTAGTTATATATATATTAGTATATATATGGATATCATAGTAATAGTATATTTTATTATATATGTGTATATAATATTACGGTACTTATATATCGTTTATGTGCTGACTTGCTATACTGGTACGGTGCTAGAGGGGGCGAGGATAGCTCAATAGAACTAGTATAGCCGTTCTCTTTCACCACAGTGGCACTGCGACAAGGGTTATAGTGTATTAGTGTTATAGCTGTATAGTGTTATAGATTTATAGTGTCATGCTAATAGTTCTAGTGCGTATTAGTGGTAGTGGTTATCGTGTTAGTGTTAGCTGTTTGTTATAGTGTATGTGTAGGTGCCTTATAGTGTAAGTGATACTGCGTGTGTGATATAGTGTATTAGTGTATAGTATAGGTGTTGATGTGATAGATGTATAGTATAGTGTATATAGTGTTATGGTGTATAGTGTTATAGTGTTAGCTATAGTGCTTATGTATAGTGTATATTATGAGGTATAGTTATATATAGATTATAGTTCTTGAGTATCGGATGAGGGGAATTCGGTTGTTGCGCCATTAAAATTCACCGATCCTGTTCTGCACGAAGGTGGTCGTACTAGCATACTCGTTTATAGGCAGGCAGGATCTAGGCGTCGTATGGGCGCACAGCGTCGTGTTGACGCGGGCGGGGAATCGATGTGTGCAGGATAGTGACGTGCGGAAAGATAGTGTTGCGTTTCTGTGGATGAGTCAGAGTGGCGTCCGCAATCTCCCCCGGCTGGCGAGGCTGAGCTTCCACCACCCCACCCCGCATTCCTGAACCGTTATCGGCATACAGACTGCCCGAGCTTCACTCCCATCTCAGCTCTTACCACCTACCTACCCCACTCTACACCTTCAGACACCATCATCCCTGATACCCATGACTACTCTTACCATGTACAGCCCACACCGAGGCCCTATCCCACTCCACTTGCTCAGCCCTACACCCATACCCCCACCACCATGCGTCAGACCTTCGACACGACCCCACCTCCACCCAACCCCGGCGGCTGATTCACCATACCCTATACCCACTATACACCACCCAATACCACCACATACACCGCGATACATGCCCTTACCCCAACCCTCACTCTACCACGTAGCGAACTGTATGTTGTACACTTATGCCATATCAGACATCGCCTTGGTCATGTCGGCGTATACAACACCCCCACTCCAGAACCCCCCCCCCACACCTCTCACCACACCAACGTAGACGCACGAGTTCATTAGCATAGGACAATCGGCTACGTCATATACCTAGCTGCAGCAGCTGTCGCCGAAATACCAGATGACGCACGCTGCGATTTGTGACAATCAACGAAGGGTTGGGACAAAAGCGAGCAAAAGGCTGAGAGCGGGGATACGCAGGCGAGCAACTATTGCTCCTGGCGCGGTACTATGTGCGAGGTGTTTCCAGCGAGTGGGAGGTGTGACCTGGTATGCAGAGGAATAATCACGTCCTGTAGTAAATCATACGGCGATGGTAGAATAAGTGGGCGGAGGGGGGTGCGTCCTCTTGTCGTGTTGGGCAGAGGCTTTGTGTGTTGTGATGGGTTGTTTGTGGATGGAGCGCTGGTTAACAAATTTCACGTGTCGTGACTGCGGTCGGTCGCGCTTCCAAGTTGAGTGACAACGGCGGACCACGGCACCAGGGGTTACACAGGTACCCGAGGGCTAGGCGTTGGAGGTCTAAAGATTCTTGAGGCGAGTGGTGGCGTTATATACATTGGCGATCTCCAGCAGCCGCTACTAGGTATGATGCATCTAGCATCGCGAATCGATCAGTGCGCACCTAGACTCGCAATACATCGCAATCATATCACTGGGTCAGTGAGTCTCGCGTGTGTACTGACAGGCG
>NW_014577571.1:68890-69964 GCF_000485595.1 Priapulus caudatus
TCCCCTGTCCCATCATCTCCAGCATCTCCCCCCCCCTCCCCCGACCGACTCACTGCAGCATGGCTTTGGTCTTGCGCGAGGGGTCGTCCGGCCGGAAGTTCTTGTACTCTGCCACCTCTCCCTCCATGGAGTTGAGCTGCCGCTGTAGCTTGTCCCTCACGCCGGGGAGCGTGTCCTTGATGTGGTTCGTCAGCTGCTGGTTGAGAACCTTCTGTAGGTGCGGCGTTCCCATGCGGTCCGCCATGTGCCTGCGTGCGAGCGAGAGATAGCACGAGATCTCGTCAATTCTGTACATGTATATTATATATGTGTATATATATATATACGTGTGTAATATACGTGTGTGTAAAAATGTTGTTCCATCGTCGTTTCATGATCATCTGTAAGATATTTGTATATATATACTGTACTATATATAGTTTATGTGCTTGTTGCTATACTGCATACTGCAAGAGGGGGCGAGGGATAGCTCTAGAACTATAGCCCTTCTCTCCACCACAGTGGCACTGCGAAGGGTTATAGTGTATAGTACTATAGTGCATAGTATAGTGTATAGTATAGTATATAGTATAGTGTATAGTGTATAGTATAGTGTATAGTGTATAGTGTATAGTATAGTGTATAGTATAGTGTATAGTATAGTGTATAGTATAGTGTATAGTAGAGGTATAGTATAATATAGTATAGTTCTAGAGCTAGGTGAGGGGTGTTGGCGCTAAAAATCACCGACGGTTCTGCATCGAAGGCTGTCGACTAGTATAACTCTGTATAGGCAGGCAGGTAGGCTCGTATCGACACAGGTCGGTTGGGGGGGGGGGAGTCGATGTGTGCAGACTAGTGCTAGCAGCAGCAGTCAGATGTTGCGTTTCTGTGATGAGTCAGAGTGATCCCCCGCACTCCCCCGGCTGGACGAGGCTGAGCTTCCACCCCCACCCCCACCCCCGCATTCCTGCGTATCGGCATACAGACGCCCCCACCTCCAGACTCCCCATCTCACCTCCACCTCTACCCCACCTCTACACCTTCAGACACCCACGCAGACCCGTATCCCCACACCCACCCGTACCAACACCC
>NW_014577571.1:70301-71487 GCF_000485595.1 Priapulus caudatus
CCCCACACACACACACTCACCCACACCCACACCCCACGTAGACGCACGAGGTTGCACACTTCTGCATAGTTGACCATCGCTGGTCAGTATAGGCTTCAGCGCAGATCGCAACAGCAGCAGCTGTCGCCGAATACTCAGATGACCACGCACGCGCGATTGTTGACAATCAACACGAAGGTTGACAAGCACAACAGCTGAGGCGGATACGCACAGGCAACACTGCTGCTGCGGTAACTACTGCCCGAATGTTTCCAGCGAGTGGATTATCCTGGGTAATGCGAGAGGCAAATCGCGTCGCTGTTAGTAAATCATCGGATTAGAATGAGTGGGGGGGGGCGCCTCTTTGTGTTCACGAGGCTTTGTGTGTTAGTTGATCGTTGTTTGTATGAGCGTTGTTAACAAAATTGTCAACAGTGTCGTGACTGCGGTGCGGTCCCGCTTCCTAGTTAGTGACAAACGCACCACCCACACACCTACCCAACTACCCAGCCTAGGCTTGAAGTAAGAACTCTTGAGGCAGTAAATAGACATTAGGCGATCTCCCCAGCGCCAGTACGTATGTATGACTGCACTCTAGACATCAGCGAATACGATCAGTGCACACTAGACTCAATACACATCGCAATCATCATCACTGGTCAGTTGTCTCGTGCTATACTGACCACCGGCAGACGGTCAGTATAGACTACACACGCCCCCAGCCGGATATGACCGCAGCTGCCCGCGTATATGGCTCGGACAGCTGGTAATGCCCCACGAGTAGACTGTGATTTATGCTCCTCTCTCTCTCTCTCTGAATAGAGAGAGCTGTGGTGAGTGCGCAAAGCGGTCAGTAAATTGACTGGAAATTGGCCGGGCTGTGCGAGAGAGGCCGAGGGCGTTTATAATTGCCGCGGCTTCCGCAATAAATCGCCGCCACGCTGAATAGCCACTGGTCAGTGGCGGCGGTGATGGGGTTGTGTGATGTGGACACGTGGTGGTGTGTGCGGGGAGTGAGCTCGGGGCACCCGCATGCGTGCTTCGCTCGTAAAACTGCCGCTTGTAAAACCACGACGATGCGTGCCGAGGAACGAAATTTTCGTCACCAACTTCTCTTTCTGTCTCTCTCTTTTTCTCTCTCTCTCTCTCTTTTTCTCTCTTTCTCTCCCTCTCTCTCTCTCTCTCTCTCTCTCTCTCTCTCTCTCTC
>NW_014577571.1:78640-96140 GCF_000485595.1 Priapulus caudatus
CACACACACACACACACACACACACACACACACACACACACACACACGCACACAATTCACGCACGCACGCACACACACATGCACGCACACGCACGCACGCACACACTTCACGCACGCATGCACGCACGCACGCACACACATCGCGCGCGCACACACACAACACAACACAACACAACACACACAACACAACACAACACACATGCACGCACACAAATATGGGGGGAGAGCAGCGGAGAGGAGAGAAAGGCGAACGGGGACCGGGAGAGTGGAAGGGGGAGGAGAGCGAGGTAGCAAGGGAAACGCGCACAGACAGAGAGAGAGAGAGGCGAAGGAGAGGAGGGTTAGAGAAGGAGAGCGAGAGAGAGTTCCTGTGTGTGCGTGCGTGCGTGCGTGCGTACGTGTGCGCATGTGTGTAGACGAGCGAGAAAGAGAGCTCACGAAATAAAGGGAGAGAAACAGAGAACGGCGCGCGCGCGCGAGAGAGAGAGATAGATAGCAAGAGATAGAGACACACGTGGGGTGGAATGGGGCGCTAGGGACTGACGGGGGCGGGCCACCCCGCGACATCCTGCTATCTCTCTCCGACGCTCTGCCGCCGTTGACTTTAGACGTGACGCCGACAATGGGGCGTGAAATTCTCATTGTCAGCCAAATTTGCATGAGAGTCAACGCGAGCAATGGAAGCACTATCAGGCCGCGAGGGGCTACCCCGGTGGCTAATGGCGCAGAAGAAAATGTAAATAAAATGGCGCAAAAATGGAAAATAAACGATGGCGCTCGTCGTGTTCGGCTGGCGGGCAATCCGTCGGGCTTGAGAGTTAGGGAGAACGACCTGTCTCGATGATTGTCTGTGCGCGCAAACCCGTCTGTCTGACGTAGTCCTTCGTTGCCGCCACAGGCCCGGACAAGTGTGTGGCGGAGGGGGAGGGGACGATGTGCTATTTGTAATCGTAAAAGTTGCGATGTGTGAATCTCTACCATTCTCTCATTCGTTCTCAACCTTTCTCTCATCTGTTCTCTACCATTCTCTCATTCGTTCTCAACCTTTCTCTCATCTGTTCTCTACCATTCTCTCATTTGTGCTTTACCATTCTCACATCTGTACTCAACCATTCTCTAATTCGTTCTCTACTATTCTTTCATCCGTTCTCAACCATTACCTCATCCTTTCTCTATCATTACCTCATCCTTTCTCTGCTATTCCTTTGTACTCAACCATTCTCTTATCTGTTCTCTACCCTTCCTCACGTCCATGCTACCTCCGTCCTGCACCATAATACTTCGTGCAGCGCAAGAAGGAGGAGGTGCAGGAGGAGGAGGAGGAGGAAGAAGAGGAAGGAGGAGGAGGAAAAGAAGGAGGAGCAGGAGGAGAAGGGGGAGGAGGAGAAGGAGGAGGATGAGAAGAAGAAGAAGAAGAAGAAGAAGACGGAGGAGGAGCAGGAGGAGGAGGAGGATAGGGAGGAACAGGAGGAGGGTCTGCTATAATGGAAGAGCTGCGATAGTCTGCGCGTCGGCAGCGAAATATTGCCTCTCACAGACATCGCAGTGCGGGCGGTCGTTCACAAAATCGGAATTTACTGGTTGCCAAGGAGGCGGTAAAACGTGTGAGGAGAGAGAGGGGGAAGGAGGCAGAAAGGGGGGAAGCAGGGAGAGAGAGAGAGGAGGGGAGGAGGGGAGACGAGAGCGAGCGAGAGAGAGAGAGAGACGAGGACGAGAGTGAGAGAGAGAGAGAGAGAGAGANACACACACACACACACACACACACACACACAGATATACGCACACATGCTCCGCGGTGAACGGGCACGCACGCACGCGCGTGCTTTAATTCCATCAGGGTCGCTGTGCACGCACGCGTGTATATACCAGGCTTAGTGCGTAGAAATGATCGGATTCAGACGCGCCTGGTGCCGCTACGCCTCGTGCAGCGCGAGATAGTATTAGAGTATTATGACGACCGGTTTTCCAGGGTGTCGGCGACGCGCGGCCCGACATCTGTACGTCGGCTGCAAAGCAGATCTTGATGAGACGTCGCTAATAAGCGACGTGCACACCTCCCCGGGTGATGCGCGCGGGCGTGCGCGCAAATCGAGAAAGAATCGAGAGAGAGAGAGAGAGAGAGAGAGAGAGAGAGTGGAGGGGTGAGAGAGGCGAGAGGAAGAGAGAGAGAGAGAGAGAGAGAGAGAGAGAGAGAGAGAGAGAGAGCGAGTTGAGAGAGAGAGAGAGAGAGAGAGAGAGAGAGAAGAGAGAGAGAGAGAGAGAGAGATGAGAGAGAGAAAGAAGAAAGAAAGAGAGAGTGTCAGTGAGAGAGAGAGAAGAGAGAGGAGAGAGGAGAGAGAGAAGAGAGAGACGGAAGAGAGAGGAGAGGGGGAGCGGGAAGAGTCGTAGTGGTTTAGAGCAGTAGCGGCAGTTTGAACGGGATACTCTCGTTTGTCGGAAATAGAATCGTGGGATTGTTTGGGACAGACGGGAAAGCGTGTTGTTTTGTCATCAAAAAACTATATGCGCCATCCATCGCAACTCCCGTGCCGTCCCGTCCGTCCGTTACCGTCCGTCGCGTCCGTCCGTTCCGTCTGTCGTCCCGTCCGTTCCGTCGCGTCCGTCGGCGTACCGTCCGTCCGCGTGACCGACCGTCACCGTCCGTCCGTCGCGTCCAGTCCGTACGTCGTCGTACGTCCGTCGCGTCCGATCCCGTACGTCAGTTAGTCCGTCCGTCCGTCCTTCAGTCCATTCATCTATCTATTCGTCTACGCGCCAATTTTCCCATCCGTCACCTCCTTTCTTCCTTCCTTCTTCCCTCCCTTCCTTCCTCCCTCTCTTCGATCTATACAGTCACGCAATGAGCTAGTCATGCAGGCAGCAGCCACCGCAGGAGCCAGCAAGTCGGTGCCGTAAACCTTTCGCACGCTGCCGGCACGCAATTAAAATCTGTCCAAGACGACTTTACAGGGGGAGTGTGTTGCGAGTTACACTCGGGCTCGGCTACATATCTAACACCTGGCTGGCTCAGTGCGTTCTATGTACGGGCGGCGCAGCAGCAGCAGCAGCAGCAGCAGCAGGCAAGCAGCAAGTCTTTGGCCTACGTGGTGTGTAGAGCGGGGGTATATAGCCGCGTTCGCCTGTCGTTGCTGACAGGTTTATAGGTATGGGCTGTGTAGGTGCGAGCGCGCGCTGACTCGCTGCGGGCTAGCCTCGGCAAGCGTGGGAAAGGTAAAGAGAGATACATTCGCATGATCTGTCATAGATAACACGCCTTGATTCGAGCTGACGCTCGAGTGTACGTACGAGAGCGACGCTGAAGGCCCACGAGCGGGAGGGAGCGTGGAGGCGTTTGAAGCCGTATCAAGGCGGCCCGCAGCGACGACTCCGGCACACGTTGTGCGTGGCGTGCGTCGTGGCGTGCGTGCGTGCGTGGCGTGCGTGCGTGGCGTGTTGTGTGTGTGTTGTCGTGTGTGTGTGTGTGTGTGTGTGTGTGTGTGTGTGTTGTGCGTTGCGTGGCCGTGCGTGTGTGTGAGTGAGTGAGGCGTACGTGGCGTGCGTGTTTATTTGTCTGTGCTTGTCTGCTAATTTCAACATGGAACGTGGGACACAATATGTGTGCGCACGTTTGTGCGTCTGTGTGCGTGTGCGTGCGTCTGTGTGCGTGCGCGTGTGTGTGTGCGCGTGTGTGTGTGCGTGTGCGTGTGCGTGCGCGTGTGCGTGTGCGCGCCCACGCCAGAAAGTCAACAGCCCCGACTCCGAAGCACCTGCAGGACAATATTTACACGCACCGGATTACACGGTATCCAATAGCGCGTAGAAGTAGCAACGTAGTGTCGGCTGCACGCCGTATAGCAGCCAGAGCGAACACCGCAAGCCACGGAGCAGTGATGGCAGAAGGAATATAACTATAGTGATTAAATCGTATGAGAGAGGTCGGGAGCGAGCGACACCCCGTGCGTTAAGCTGCTAATGCCCGTACACTCAACAGCCATACTGTATCTATACTCAGTATCAGGGGAGTATATATATCAAGAGCGTATAAGAAGGTATACGCCTTCTTTATACGCTTTTGTATATATCTATTATTCACTCCTATCAGTATGTATGCGCGCCCGTGCGAAAATGTGTTTGTTTACACGTGTAGCGTGTAGCGCGTGGTTTTTTTACCTATGTGTCCACATCTATATCGATCAGTACCGATTAAATGCGTAAAAATCTGTTCGCCTATGTGTAATAGATACGGTCAGAATCTTTCGAAATCTTATCGAATAACATCTACACTTTTGCCCTTTGTTTTGACGTTCCCTAAGAGAATCACCTGCGTGCGTGTGTCCGGCTATCCTCTACCTAAACGTGTATCACTTGTATTTATGTTTGTCCCCTACCTGTACATATCCCATAGCTGTACGATACATACCTGTACAGTATCCCTAGCTGTATGGCGATACATACCTGTACATATCCCATAGCTGTACGATACATACCTGTACAACATCCCATAGCTGTACGATACATACCTGTAGCACATATCCGCAATAGCTTGTAACGATACATACCTGTACATATCCCATACTGTACGATACATAACCTATTACATATCCAATAACTGTAGAGATACATAAACCTGTAATACCCATAGCTGTAGCGATACATACCTGTACATATCCGCATAAGCTGTACGATACATACCATGTACGCAGATCCCATAGCTGTACGTATACATACCTGTACAGATCCCATAACTGTACGATACATACCTGTACACATATCCCATAACTGTACGCTGCATACTTGTACAGATGCCCATAACTGTAATGATACATACGCATGTACATATTCCCGCATAAACTGTACGGATACAATACGGCTGTACATATCCCATAACTGTATAGAACATACGGCTGTACATATCACATAGCTGTACGATAGCTATACTGTACGATATCCCAATAGCTGTACGATACATACCTGTACATATCCCATAGCTGTACGATACATACCTGTACACATCCCATAGCTGTACGATACATACCTGTACAGATCCCATAGCTGTACGATACATACCTGTACATATCCCATAAGGCTATAACTGTACGCTGCATGCATGTACCTATGCATCCTGTACCTATGCGTGTTGTATACATATCAAGAGTACATAATAGAGATATGTACTATTATGTCTCTATTATGTACTCTTGATACATATGTACTGCATATCTGTATATATCCTATACCTATGCATCCTGTACCTATGCGTGTTGTATACATATATGCACTGCATACTTTCTACCGACCATACCTATGCAGCATGAACCCGTGAATATACCGTGACTGCATTTATCCTGCATGCGTGGCTGGTTTTACGTGCGTGCGGGCAATAGCACAGAGTAGGGCACATACCGGTGCGAGCGACACCAATAGCGTCGGCTGCGCACGTCGGCTGGCATGTGTTGCCATCCTTACTTATTATGGCGTCGTCTAGCGCGGTCTCACGTCGCACGTGTGTGTGTGGGTGTGTGTGTGTGTGTGTGTGTGTGTGTGTGTGTGTGTGTGTAGTGTGTGTGTGTGTGTGTGTTGTGTGTGTGTGTTGTGCTGTGTGTGTGTGTGTGTGTGTGTGTGTGTGTGTGTGTGTGTGTGTGTGTGTGTGTGCGAGCGTGCGTCCCTGTGTGTTTTGCGTTCATGCATGCATGCGTGCGTTGCGTGCGTGGCATGTTGTGCGTGCCGTGTGTGCCTGTGTGTGTCGTTCTATGCATGCGTGCGTGCGTGCGTGCGTGCATGAGTGGTGCGTGCGTTGCCTGTGTGTGGCGCGTTCATAGCATGCCTGCGTGCGTTCGTGGCGTGCGTGCGTGCGTGCGTGCTGCATGAGTGCGTGCGTCGCGTGCGGCTGTGTGGTGCGTTCTAATGCATGGATTGCGTCGCGTGCGTGCGTGCGTGCGTGCGTGCGTTGCCCGTATGTGTGTGGGGGATCCTGCTCTCCACTTCACAGTGGCGGCCGTCCGCCGTCGCGCGTCCTGAATTTATTGCCAACACGTGTCGGCAACGTTTCGAGCGAGACTCCCGCACGCTGGGAGAGAGAGGAGGGGGAGAGGGGGAGAGGGGGAGGGATGCGGCGGAGGATGCGTGGTTAATAGGGTCCGTACGCGCCGGAGCAGATGCGAGGGGCTCCCGCCGAGAAGCTGTCTTCGTCCCACTGTCGCCGTGCAGCCAATCCCCGACGTCGGCCGTCGCCGTACACACACGGGGGCTTACGGCCGTCAATCTCCAACACACGAATTAGCAGCGTCAGCATCGGCGTCAGCAGCAGCGGCAGCAGCAGCGGCAGCAGCAGCGGCAGCAGCAGCGGCAGCAGCAACGTCAGCCTCGGCATCATTAGCAGCGGCATCAGCAGCGTCGGCATCAGCAGCATCAGCATCGGCATCAGCAACGTCAGTATCGGCATCAGCAGCGGCAGCATCAGCAGCGTCATCATCAACAGCAGCATCAGCAGCATCAGCAGCAGCGTCAACATCAGCAGCAGCGGCATCATCATCAACAGCAGCATCAGCATCAGCAGCATCAGCAGCATCAGCAGCAGCGGCATCATCAACAGCAGCATCAGCATCAGCAGCATCAGCAGCAGCGGCATCATCAACAGCAGCATCAGCAGCAGCAGCATCAGCAGCAGCGGCATCATCATCAACAGCAGCATCAGCAGCATCAGCAGCATCAGCAGCATCAGCAGCAGCGGCATCATCATCAACAGCATCAGCATCAGTAGCAACAGCGGCGGTAGTAGTGCATATTCTCCCAAGCCCACACGCCCCCCCCCTCTGGCGGCAGGAGTGCATATTCCGACCCCCCCCCCGTCTGGCGGACAGTCGCGACACGAGATAAGAGTAGTCGGCGGGGGGTCCGACGCGCTGTAAGTCGAAGATTCACACCGTTAGAGGAGGACGTGGAGCAAATAATGCACAGAGTAGAGAGAGAGAGAGAGAGGAGAGAAGAGAGAAGGAGAGAGAGAGAGAGAGAGAGAGAGAGAGAGAGAGAGAGAGGGAGAAGAGGGAGAGTGAGAGAGAGAAAAGAGAAAGAGATCAAGAGAGAGGGAGAGAGAAAGAGAAAGAGAGCAGAGGGGGAGAACAGAAAGAGAAAGAGAGAGAGAAGAAAGAGAAAGAGAGAGACGAGAGAGAAAGAAAGAAAGAAGAGAGGGAGAGAGAGAAAGACGAGAGAAGGAAGAGAGAGAGAGAGAGCGGAGAAAAGAGAGAGAGAGAGAGAGAGAGAGAGAGAGAGAGAGAGAGAGAGAGGAGAGAGAGAGAGAGAGAGAGAGAGAGAGAGAGAAGAGAGAAGAGGAGAGAATGGTAGAGTGTGGGTTGATAGTAGTGGGACTGTGTCACCTTAAAGCTTCAGCGCGGTGGTAGTAGTAATGTTGAGACTTGGAGACAGTGGCGGTGGCGCGTTGTGTGTGCGTGTGCGGTGGCGATGGTTTGCGGTGCGTGCGTGTGTTGTGTCTGTGTTGTGGTGTGTGTGTGTGTGTTGTGTGTGTGTGTAATGTTTGTGTGTTGTGCAATGTGTGCGTGCGTGTGTGTACGTGCGTGTGTGTCGTGCGCGTGTGGTCCGTGCGTGTGTGCGTGGCGTGCGTGTACGCGCGTGCGTGTGATGGCGGGGAGTGCGGGCTACGCTAGGATGTACTGAACAGAATGTGATTCGATGGCCTCGAGGGCTTCATCATGATTGCTGCTCCGGTTTTCCCCGCCGCTACCGTCACTGCCGTCTTAATATCATTGCTGCGTTTTTGACGGGTTCACAGGAGCGGCCCGTAGATTGTACGCAGGAGTCTGTGTTTTTTGCTACGGACAGTAGTAATTAGCTCTGGAATATACAGTGGCTGCTCCGTGGTTTTGCAGCCATTTCGTGATTAGTCCGCGTTATTAATGCCGTTAATATTTTCAGTTAATAGGGCAGGAGGCGGCCGCGCGCGTTTTTACCACGCCGTAAGCCGCGGGCGGAATTGCAGACTAGGAGCGCGTAATGATCTCCAATACCTCGCCACTCCTCCCCTCATCCCTCCCTCCCTTCCGCCCCTATCCCACACACACACCAACGGCGATTTCTAAGCTTGTTTCCACATCGAGTGGCTTTACGAGAAACACGTGCGCATGTGTGTGTAGTAGGTAGCAGCTGCTGCTCGCTCGCTCTCCTTCATTGATGATATTTCAAATATTCGATGGCGTAATGCGGAATGCAGCGCCGTCGCAGGAAACGCGCGTCACGGGAAAAGTGTAGACTCGCTCATCACACGATGAGACAGGAAGAGCCCTGTCACGGGAAGTGACAGGGGGCGTTCGACACGAAAAGTGACAGGAAGCGTCCTTCATGGGAAGAGACAGAATGCGTCCTTCATGGGAAGAGACAGGAAGAGCCCTTCACGGGAAGAAACAGGAAGCGTCCTTCACGGGAAATGACAGGGGGCGTTCGACACGAGAAGTAACAAAAAGCGTTCGCTTACATGAGGAAGGACAGGAAGCCGTGTCGTCATTCACGGGAAGAGACAGGAAGCGTTCGTCACGGGAAGAGACAGGAAGCGTTCGTCACGGGAAGAGACAGGAAGCGTTTGTCATGGGAAGTGGCAGGAAGAGCCCTTCACGGGAAGAGACAGGAAGCGTTCGTCACGGGAAAGCCGAAGCGTTCGACACGGCGAAGTGACAGGGGGCGGTTCGCTCACGGGAATAAAATAAGTGAGCAGGAAGGCGTTAGTCAGGGAGATCAGAAAAGCGTTTGTCATGGGACAGTGGCAGGAAGCCGTTATCACGGGGGGAAAAGACAGGAACGGGGGGGGTTTGCCATGGGAAAGTGGCAGAGAGAGCCGCTCACAGGGAAGAGACAGGGACGTTCGTCGGATGACGAGAAAAGACAGGAAGGTCGTTTCGTTCACGGGAAGATACGGAAGCGTTCGCAACGGGAAAAATACCCAAGCAAGCGTTCCTCACGCTCGATGACAGGAATCTTCATTGAGCCGGGATATGCTAGCATCGGCTTTTCTCTAGCGCGTGATCGACCGTGACTCACTTGGGGCAAACTCACCGCCACCCTCGTCTCATGCTCTGTCTCGTTAGCGTCTTCAATCGTACACACGAGGACAATGTCGTGATCGGCTATAGGAGAGAGCACGCCTGTCGCGGGATTTCATTATTTAGTGCTGCTCAGCTTTGCGGTGTGCCTTTCAAAGCACGGTGTTGCTGCGGCGCATGTCAGCGTCCTTCTGTCTCGTTCTTTTCTATCTCTTTCCCTCTTCTCTCCTGTTTCTCTCCCTGCATCGCGCTCTCCTTCCTCAGCTGTCTCTCTCTCTCTACTGGTTCTGTCTCTGCTTTCTTTCTTATTCTCATCTGCTCTCTCTCTTTCTATCTCGTTTCCTCTCTTCAGGCACATCTTCTCTTCTCATCTCGCCCGCGCTCTCTCTCTTTCTCTTCTCTCTTCGCCGTCTCTCATTCTCTTATCTCTTCTCTCTCTCAACACAGCGCTTTACTCTGTCTCTTTCTCTTTCTCCTATCTATCTATCTTTCTAAGTCTATCTAATCTACTATCTAATCTATCTATCTATCTTAATCTATCGTATCTATCTATGACGTATCTACTCTACCTATCCTATCTATCTATCTATCTAGTCTTTCCTATCTTATCTATCTAATCTATCTAATCTATCTATCTATTTATGCTATCTAATATGTGTCTATCTAACATTTATCTATCTAAATCTAGTTTACTATCTATGTGTCTATCTATCCCTCTATCTATTCTATCTATCTATCTATGCTATCTAATCTATCTATGCTATCTATCTATCTATCTATACATCTATCTATCTATCTATCTTCTATCTACTATCTATCTATCTTTCATCTATCTATCTATCTATCTAATCTATCTTCTATCTATCTATCTTATCTATCTATCTTTCTATCTTATCATCTATAAATATCTTCTATCTATCTATCGTATCTAGCTATTTATCTATCTATGTTCCTATCTATCCTACTGATCTATCTATCTATCTATTCTTTGCTATGCTATCTAACCTATCTATCTACTATTCTATCTATCTATCCTATGCTTTGCTATCTATCTACCTATTATCGTATCTATTCATCTATCTGTCAAACTATCACATTCAATCGCGGCGCGCGCACAACACCACACAAACACAAGCACGCACGACACCACACACACACACACACACAACACACACATGCACACAGCACACACACACACACACACACCACACGCACGCACCCAAGACGACGCAACGCACTGCCACAAGCACCGCTGCGGCTTTCCTCGCGCGCCCGACACCTCTGCGATTCGCGCAGCTTTGCGTGACTCGTGAGGTAGTAAGTCTGAGGTAGTTGTGGTCTGAGTAATAATACACTTCCTGAGCGCGGATCCGCGTCGCCGCAGTGTGTACTGTTCATTGCGCATTTATAAAGCTGCACTCCCCTTCCACCCTTCCCACGCGCGCCTCTCTAATGAATTCGAATCTCGTCGCAAATTCGACGCCTCGCGCGCGTGTCGCAGCGCGCGCATGAAACATCGCGAAGACGGGACACAGCCGGAGATGAGAGAGAGAGAGAGAGTAGAGAGAGAAGAGAAGGGGAGAGAGGGCGAGAGAGAGAGAGAGAGAACGAGAGAGAGAGAAAGCGAGAAGAGAAGAGATAGANGAGAGAGAGAGAGCGCGAGAGAGCGAGTGTGCGAGTGTGCGCGTGTGTGCGTGTGTATATAGCAGTAATCGATCCCATTCAGCATCAAACGCGCCTGCTCATGCGATGAAGCCCTGCCTCCCCCCTCCTCCTCCTCCACCTCCTCCTCCTGCTCAGCTCAACACGCCATTGTGTACCCGAGAGTACTGCATTTGTGCGACTAGCGAGGGCATCTGAACCGCGATGCCGATCTGACCCGCGATGCCGAGGGAGTCTTTCCCTGCAGAAGGGTTAATTAACCGAGTTCTGTCCCGTGCCACACTAGCACACACACACACANACTCTCTCTCTCTCGCGCGCGCGCTCTCTCTCTCTCGCGCGCGCGCTCTCTCTCCCTCTCTCTTTCGCGCGCGCGCTCGCTCTCTCTCTCTCGCGCGCTCTCTCTCTCGTGCTCTCTCTTTTTCCCGACTGGTGGTTACTGAGCAAGGCAGAGAAGCTAAAGCTGGGCTGCAATCAGGAGCAATTGATGATGGCATTGGACGGCCACTTCGTGCTGCGCTTCGACTTCCAGGCAGATCATGGAGTAGGCGTCAGCGGATTCCTCAAGACAGAGCTCAGTGTTCGCCACAACGTGACGTTTGACAACGAGAAGATTCTCGCATACGACACGATATGGGCGGCCGCGCTGGGACTTGACGGTGCACAGCGTATTTTACAGGGTATGAATAGAGAGAGAGAGAGAGAGTGTGTGTGTGTGTGTGTGTGCGTGCGTTGCGTGCGCGTGTGCGTGTGTGCGTGTGTGTGTGTGTGTGTGTGTGTGTGTGCGTGCGTGTGTGCGTGTGTGCGTGCGTGCGTGCGTGCGTGCGTGCGTGCGTGCGTGTGTGTGTTTGTGCGTGCGCGCGCGTGTGTGTTTGTGCGTGCGTGCGCGCGCGTGTGTATCTGTGCGCACGCGTGTATGTGTGCGTGTGTGTGCGCGTGTTTATGCGCGCGTGTGAGCGTTGTGTGTTGTATGTGCATGGCTTGGCGGCAATGATGCGCGCATATAACTGGCGCTTTCCTCTTGTTCTCGTAATACAGGCTTACCAAGAAGGGCTTTACGGTTCAAAATATGTATGGGTGGTGCCAGGCTGGTACACCACACACACACACACACACACACACACACACACACACACACACACACACGATCGAGCGATTGTCGGTGTCGGTGTTTATTGATCAGATGCGCCTGTTTTCCCTGATGCGTGCAGCGGGTGCTTTGGCTCGCCGCTGCGCATGCGCATCCGTGTGTGTGACGTCATCAGTGTCATGAGTGTCATACTATAGAGTATATAATATATATATATATATATATATATATTACTCTATTATGTTATGACACTTCTAACGCTCTCTGCGCCCGCTGTGGTTAGAGCGTAGTTAGTACTTTAAGCGAGTTAAACAGTAAAACTTAGATAGTTAGATAGTAGACATTAAACAGTAGATTTACAACAATCTCGTATATGGCTAGATGACAGTTAACCTGAAAGTACTGTGAGAGAGAGAGGACTGAAACTAGCCGTGCGTGCGTGTGGCGAGAACCCTGCCTGCACCGAGTAACTCACGGCCCACAGATATCTTCAGTATAATAGTAGTATATAGTATATAGTATATATATATATATATATATATAATATACACATATATATATATGTGCGATAAACGATCACATGCAGCACTTTACTGCACACGCATGAACGCGCCGGTTAAAAGCTATACTGCCGATCGCGTGCGTACATGCGCCTGCGTGCGCTTGTGTTCGTGCGCTTGTGCGTGTGCGTGCGCTTGTGTGCGTGCGTGCGCACACACTCATCGCACGGTTCGTCGACATGTACGCGGAGATATTTGGCAGCAAGGCCGTACGGTGACTGAACTGTCGAGGTGCGCTATATCTCTCTCGCTCCTACTCTCAGAAAACTATACGGTCGCACACTCTCCCAGTCGAGCTGCGATCGTACGATATCTCTTGCTCCTACTTGCGCGTCCGTTTAGAGAAGTATACGGTCGCGAGAAGTATACAATTCCGAGTCGATCGGAGCTGCGAGAGTGAGAGCGTGTGTTGGTGTTTTAACCGCACGGAGAGAGAGAAAGCGTCGCACGAGTGACTGACTGGTGCTGGTCTCGTGCTGGACTCACCAGCAGTCTGGTGCTGGACTCACCAGCAGTCTGGTGCTGGACTCACCAGCAGTCTGGAGCTGGACTCACCAGCAGTCTGGTGCTGGGATCGGATTGCACTACGCGTGTGTGCGCGCAGTGATATGGTGTGTGTATAGTACGCACGCCACGCATAGCATCGCATCGCATCGCATCGCATTGGATATAAGTGGGGAGGAGGATAAGGAGGATAAAGTTTGAGGCATGTGAAGAATATGGGGAGGAGGACGGAGATGAAGAGGAAGACGAGGATGATAATATGGATTAAGATAAGAAGCGGAAAAAACGAAAAAGAGGTGAAATACGAGAATGAGAAGAAATAGGAAGAAGACCCATGATGCACGTCGTCATAGCAACCGACGTCTGCGGCGTCGCGAAAGCAGGAAACAGGGGGCATACAGGAATCAGAGGTGCCCACGTCACACCATAAACGTCCTTTCGCGCACATAAATCCCCCTCCGACGAATTAAATTAATTACCTAATGAATAATGCATCGAGAAAGCATTTTCCCCGCGATTTGCATAGCCAGGCGCGGGGGTCAATCAGGTAATTGCGCCGATGCTGTTGGTCTTGTTTTAACGCACCTGGGACCTGCCGCCGACGGCTCCTCAATACACACAAACAAACGCCTCACAGGATGTTTGCTGAAAGAGGGGAGGGGATGCAGGGGGCGCGTGACTGCAGCAGGGATGCTCCTGCCACACTGCACACAATGGCTTCAGATTTTCGTTCTGTCACGCGTGGTCGTTAGCGCGTGAGCGTGCTCAGGTAATCATGGCGTATGGATGGTCGTGGTATCATTGTGTGTTTGCGTGTGGTGTGTGTGCTGTGTGTGTTGGTGTGTGTGTGTTGTGTGTGTGTCGTGTGCGCGCGCGCGTGCGCCGTGGCGTGTGTGTGTGTGTGTTGTGGTGTGTGTACGTACGTGGCTGTGTGTGTGTGCGCGTGCGTGCGTGCGCGTGGCGTGTGTGTGTGCGCGCGTGCGGTGTGTGTGTGGTGGGTGTGTCTGTGTGTGTATGGCGCGCAGCGCGTGGTTGTGTGTGTGTTGCGTGTGTGTGTGGTGTGTGTGTGTGTGTGTGTGTGTGTGTGTGCGTGTGCGTAAAGCTTGTGTGTGCATGTGTGTGCGTGGGTGCGGGTGTGCGCGGCAGTGAGCGGTTTCACGGATTCACGGTACACGGGCGCGTGAAACCTGGACAGGCTTCACGGAAGTAAGATCACCTCATTTATTAAACGAAGTGTAGGCCAGCGTCTGATTAACCTTGCAGCTTCACAGCGTAGAAACACCAACTGTCCGTACCACGATATTAACTAGGTCAGTAAGTCGCTGATCGGCTCGTTTTGATTAAAGCTTTGGCCACGCATACTGCTGGATGAAATCCACTTCTTAAAACCAAGAGCAAATCGGAAGAATGCAAACCTCCGCCACAGCTTAACAGTCCGCCCCCATTCTTGCTGGTGACCAAAAAATCCTAGGATGGCCAGAGGCTGGATCGCGGATCGCTAGCGCAAAAATCTAATCAAATTGGTTGCTTGGCCAAGACCTAACCCGTCCAAAAAATTTTCATCAAATCCGTCAGTAAACTTTTTGAGCCTATCCTGTTGAACAGACAAACCAACAAACAAAACTAACAGGGGCGAAGACAGCATACCTCTTTGGCGGAGGTAATCACTATCCGTTCTAAAACGCACTCCCGCTATACGCTATGGACAGCGCCCCCTACACACGCATAGAATCAACAATCATGAAAATTTCAAAACGCAAGCGCCCGCTTGAAATCGCGGCTCGGGCAAGTTTTAATATTTTTTTCAGATTTGGGATGAAGCAAAACAAAGCGTCACCGCTTTACTGGTGAAAGGCAATTAGAATTTGAACAGGTTTAGCATGCTGCGCTAGCAACAACTGCACACACGTCAGAGTGGCGCGTGTATATACCGCATAAATGTTTTCGTTCGAATAGCGCCCGATCCCACGTAATAGCAGTTTTACTAACACCCACGACAAATAAAACATTTCCGCTCCGAAAATAGGCGCACCCTGCTCGCTTCTTAATCAAAGGCGTTTTGTAAAAATAATTACAGCAACAGCTGACATCTGTCACGTACCCAGCGAGGATGCGAGCGTATTCATCCGCGGTCAGCCTCCGCATCCCTTAGGATCAGCATCCCTTAGGATCAGCATCCCTTAGGATCAGCATCGCTTAGGATCAGCATCCCTTAGGATCAGCATCCCTTAGGATCAGCATCGCTTAGGATCAGCATCCCCTTAAGGATGCAGGCAATCCTTAGGATCCAGCATCCCTTAGCGAGTCAGCATCCTTAGGATTCAGCATCGCTTAGGATCAGCATCCCTTAGAATCAGCATCCCTTAGGATCAGCATCCCTTAGAATCAGCATCGCTTAGGATCAGCAGCAGCACCAGCCTCCCTGAGGCACTGATCACGAGGCGACACGCAGTATTGAGGATGATGCAACCATCATCTCACACTCGCTCACTCTTATCACTCTTAACATCTCTCACTCACTTCCTCTCTCCTCCTCTCCAGCGTACTCTCTTTCTGTTTCTCTCTCTCTCTCCTCTCTCTCTCTCTGACTCTCCTCCTCTCTCTCTCTCTCTCTCTCTTCCTCTCTCTATCTATCTATCTATCTATTCTAATCATGTTATGCTATCTATCTATGTCTATCTATGCTATCTATTTTTCTATCTATCTATCTATTTATCTTCTTCCGTGTGTCTTCCCTCCGCCTCTCTCTCTTTCTCTCTCCGTCTCTCTCTCTCCCCTCTCTCTCTTGCTCTCTCTCTCTCATGTCTCTCTCCGCTCCTGTCCTCCTCTCCTCCTCTCTCTCTCTCTTCTCTATCTAATCAATTCTAGCGTCTTTCCTCATTCTATCTCTCTCCGTGTCTTCCTCTCTGTCTCTCTCGCCCTCCCTCTCCCTCCAATTCTCGCTCACACACACATGCAGCTCCCCTATCTTTTCCCCCACAGACCCCACCCCATCCTCTCTCGCTCTCTCTCATCTCGTTCGCTCGCTCTCGCTGGGTAACTGAATCCCGGCTGGCAGCGTTCCAAGCCGCGCTCTCATTGAGGTCGTTACAGTTAAGCGGCACAGCTGCCAGATAGTAGCAGCCGTAGTAACAGCAGCAGCAGCAGCAGCAGCAGCATCAGTAGTAGTGATAGTAGTGAGTAGTAGTAGTAGTAGTAGTAGTAGTAGTAGTTGTCGCAGCAGCAGCAGCAGCAGCAGCAGCACAGCGCAGCAGCAGCAGCGTAGTAGTAGTAGTAGTAGTAGTAGTAGTATAGTAGTAGTAGTAGCAGGCAGGCAGCAGCAAGTAGTAGTAGTAGTAGTAGTAATGTAGTAGTAGTAGTAGCAGCCGTAGTAACAGGCAGCAGCAGGAGCACAGTAAGTAGTAGTAGTACGTAGCCGTAGTAACAGCAGCAGCAGCCCAGCAGGGCAGCAGTTAAGTAGTAGATAGCGTAGGCAGGCAGCAAGCAGCAGCAGCAGGGCAGCAGTAGGCAGTAGTAAGGCGAAGCAGCAGCAGCAGCAGCAGTAGTAGTAGTAGTAGTAGTAGTAGTAGTAGTAGTACGTAGTAGTAAAGTAGTCGCTAGGTAGTAGCAGCAGCAGGCAGGCAGCAGCACAGGCAGCAGAAGGGCAGAAGCAGTAAAGCAGTAGGCAGTAGCAGCGGCAGTAAACAACCGTAGTAGTAGCAGGCAAGCAGTACAGCAGCAGCAGCAGGCAGGCGCGCAGCTAGCGAAGGCAGCAGCAAAGCACCACAACCACCGACCAGCAACAGCAGCAGCAGCAGCAGCACAGTAGCAGCAAGTAGCAGCACGTAAGCAGCAGCCAGCAGTAGCAGTAGGCAGCAGGCAGCAGCAGCCCGCAGCAGCACCTACGCTAACCACAACGCACGCAACAGCAGCAGCAGCAGCAGCAGTAGGGCAGCAGCAACAGCAGTACGCAGCAGTAGCAGCAGCCACCAACCAGCAGCAGCAGCAGCCCCACCACCACCACGCAGCAGCAGCAAGTAGCAGGGCAGCAGAAGCACGCAGCCGCACAGAGAGCAGCAGCAGGCAGGCAGCAGCCAGCAGCAGCAGCAGCAGCATACGTCACCACCACCGACCACACCACCGACCGTTACCATACCACCACACCACCAGCAGCCAGCAGCACCGACTCACCCACCAGCATCGGCAGCACCACCACAGCAGCAGAGCAGTCCCATCCACCACCAGCACAGCAGGCATGTCCACCACCAGGCAGGCAGCAGCTCAACCACCGACCACAGCAGTAGCACACCACCACCAGGCAAGCAAAGCAGCAGTCCCACCACCAGCAGCAGCAGCAGTCCGCGACCCACCACAGGCAGGCAGCAGTCACACTCGTGCGCAGCCAGGTCCAGCAGCAGCAAGCAGTCGCCACCACGAAGCACAGCAGCAGTCGCACCACCACCGAACGCGCCAGCAGCACAGCAGCTAGCCGGCAGCAGAAGCAGCAGAAGGCAAGCCGCAGCGCAGCAGGCAGCAGCAGACAGCAGGCAGGCAGCAAGCAGCACCACCCACCACGACACCACCACGGAAGGAGGGCTACACTAACCACCACCACCAGCAGCAGCAGCAGCAGCAGCACCAACAGCACCAGCAGCCAGCAGCAGCACCACCACCCACCA
>NW_014577571.1:101775-109275 GCF_000485595.1 Priapulus caudatus
AGGTATTGGGATCCCGATGTAGCAGTGGATCTTGTTGAAGAGATGATATGGGCCCCGTTTTCACATGCACTGGGTAGTGAGTGGTAGTCTCAGATAAAGACAGTCCTGTGTCTGTGAGACGAATGTTGGATATTGCTTCGTTGAGGAGGGCTGCTTCCGCGCAGTGTTGCAACATGTAATTATGCGGCCACCGTCAGGGTTTCCGGTCTTTGTCATTTACGGGACAATGTCCAATCATTTAAGGCTGGTGGCTGACCGTGTGATTCTGTAGTGGTGGTTTTTCTTCGTGAAGTGCGACTGAAGAAGCTCCCATTACGTTATGGGATGTTAAGATTGTCGTGTAAATGTATCAAATGTTCAGCATAGGCAATAAGAAGGCAATATTGCAGAGATGTTCATATTCAAGGGCGGTCAGCTGATAGGGCGGGTGTAAGGTTAATTAGGTCTGAACATAGGTGAAGAGTCGATCAGTGAGAGTGACGAATTTCGGCACTAGGTAAAGTTTTTACTTAATATGTGGCAGATAGGTTTTTGTATTTCGCGGAACGTTGGCGATAGCAGAGAAGTATATTCGAGAGTGTGGAGAGAAAGGTGGTGGGTGGTTGTTGAAGCCGCCGAGTATAGGTTTGGGTGATAAGGCTTGCGTCTATCGTTAAGTTTTGAAGATCTTCGGCGATCTGCAAGGAATTCAGGCGGCACGGTGTATCTGAATACTATAGAAGCTAGCTGGGGCAGTTAAGGCTCGCATACTTGAATTTGACGGAAATTGACCTAGATCTGGTGTGCAATTTGGACTGGCCTGACAATTACCGGTAGAGAGTGCGTATTAGTAACGTCACCGCGAGAACTGCAACGGTTTTCTAAGCGGGATATGCATTTCATTTCCCTTTTTTTCAACTGAGTTAATTGCCCTTTCGGAGTTGTCTTTGTAATTCGATATTAATATTTCGTACTCATTAGGGGTATTTATGATTAAATAATACGCACTGTCGCTTTCAAAGTCAGGGCGGGTTTGACGAAGCGTACTGACTTTAAAGTATGAATAAATAATATCATATATTAGGTCTACTTTTCAACATCCCGGCTGCTAAATTTTGCAACGAGTGTATAACGCGCAATACGTTTTTCTTCTACTTTATATTCATGTTCGTCGTAGAAGGGTTTAGTTTACGTTTCAGCTGACTGATCAGAAGTCTCGGGGCAAATCTCTGCGGCAATCAGACGCCAGTGTGAAGTACGCGGCACAGGCAAATCGTATAACCTCGACTGCTCTGAGTCGACAGGTTCCACACGCTAGCACTAACTGAACGCACACTAATTCGACGCAATAGCGCTTGTGCAGTGGTAGCCCAGCGGAGATGCCATTATCTATGCAGTTTCATAACACTGCGTTAACCTCATGCATAACTCAAACGGGAACTAGCCTATCTTGCACACGCATGAGGCAGCAGTAGATAATGTATACTGTCAGTGTAAGACATTTTCTATAGCCTCTGGTTCATTGAGTCCATATATACACAAAACTGGCTATAAATGTTATGTAATATAGTCATTACAAAAATGTTACGTCTTTCATAGAATTGCATCATTAAAGGCTTATACATTTATTTTGTAGCATGGCAAAACGGAGAGCTAGCGGCGCAAGTTAAGCCTATAGACGGTCTTTAACACTTACTACCGGTCAGACACATTGTATACTCAATATAACATCGATTCACAGTCCCACGCATGCTAGCGTTATTTTCACTTCTTACGCCCTGCTAATTTCCACACAGTGTATAAGCATATCGTTTTTCTGTCTACTGTAAATTCATGTTCGTGCGATCGTAGAAGTGAGTTTTACTTTCAGTCTGACTCAGGTCTCGCCGTTGCATATTGCGGCAATCAGACGCCAGTGTGAATAGGGCGGCACACGCAAAGTTCGTTTTGGCGAGTCGCTCGTAGGTTTTATAAGCCAGCTTTTCTATACATATGCTGTCTGGATTTAAATGTAGTGGATGTAAAGAGATGTAGGTGTCACAAATCTAAGCGCCGGTCCAGAAGCCGATTGGTAGTTTATCATAAGCAGTGCACACACTGGATGACAATATCGCTGCGCAACTGTGGTAAGGTTTACATTAATATCTAGTTACGCCTACCACACCGCCTGTCCACTCGCGTAGCAGAGGATAGTGGAAGTCAGTATGTGTGTTTTGTGGGCGGCGGTATGTTCTGTGACAGACCGCAGAGATCGAGCAGGCAAAGGAAAGTAAAGTCACTAAGTAAAACAAAGTATAGTCGGTAGAGTATAAGTATAGTATAGTATACGTATGTATAGTATAGGTATGTATGTATAGTATAGTATAGTATAGTATAGGTATAGTGAAAGTTATATCAGTATAGTATACGGTATAGTATAGTATTGTAAGTATAGGTATACTATAATATAGCGAGCATAGCATAGCACAGCAGTAGCCATAAGCATAGCAAGGCGGAACATAGCATTGGCATAAGTATAGTATTGCACAGCACAGCCAGCACAGCGAGCCCTCACAAGTAGGTGATATACGATATAGTAGTATAGTATAGTATATGTTACTCAGAATGTAAATCTTCGAACGGGGCTGAAAGTTATTCGCTTTTGTCACTGCCGATGTTAAGTTTTACTTGACCTCAGCCTATATTTCCGTTCATGGTGTACAACTGGGA
Organism: Priapulus caudatus; assembly: GCF_000485595.1. Classification (NCBI taxonomy): domain Eukaryota; kingdom Metazoa; phylum Priapulida; class Priapulimorpha; order Priapulimorphida; family Priapulidae; genus Priapulus; species Priapulus caudatus. Next base: position 104,464 of record NW_014577571.1, read on the forward strand.
GCCGTAAGTCATGTCGGTGCAGAGACACTTCCTATACGTACACATGGTTGGGGCGAACGTGTCATGCGTAGCAAAATGATGGAGATATTTGGCAATTATTGGTAGATAGTGGGGAAACATGTCGTTAGCTCGACAAGTGGACTTGTTACGTTTTTATATGGGTTCTGCATGTCCATACATCATTCATATGATCATATGATTCGTGTCATGCTTGCATATGTATTGATATAATGCCATAATGTCATTTCATGTAACAAATGAAATGGGTATGTTGAAGTGTGTTACAACTTCTGTTACTTTCTGTTTTTACAGTTCTTGCATGTTTCAAACGAACAATTTCTTTCTGCTAATTCCCAGTGATGCATCAGTAACATGTCGCTTTTCACTTCTGTGCTTATAGGATGTTCAGAGTCGGAGAAAGAGGATACGTCAAGATGTGCGCCTGGTCGTAAGTGCAGTTCCCACAATTGCGCAACAACAGCAGCTTAGCCATTGCTTGTGTCTGTCTTAATGCAGCTGCAGAATTGCAGAAAACAGCAGCAGCAATGGCTGTGTATTTGCGAGCATGTTGTGTCTTGGGTATATAACCCAATCATAGTAGGGGGCCACAATACAACAGCCTGTTGGAGAGAGTCATATACGTCATTGCTGCTTGTAGTTTTGCTCCCTCGTTGCAGAACAGCATACACACAGTCCGTGTGATGCCACTTTACGCTTCATGAGGGCCATATGCCCATCGCTCAGCCGCCGTCACTTTGCGATAAACAGGCATGGTTCTAGGAGTTGCATGTACTCTGTGTAACAGTTGTATGTGTGTCGACGTACACGTGGAAAAGCAAAGGGCTTCTTGGAAGTATGCCTGGCTGCTGTCGTCTGCACCTTGTTTGACAAAAATGAGTAGGCTGATGCTAACAGCTTATATGTCAATTTCTGCCTTCAGACATTGCAGAGCTGCCTTAATATGTGTTGATGCAGTGGTTGCCTAGCCATGTAAGACACAAGAGATAAGGGATGAGACAAATTCGATGTTACGACAATGAACATTTTGTCGATGAATGCGAGTGGTGCTTTGTCACGGTGTCGGTCACTGGACAGAACATGCTACCCAGAAGTCACGAGATCGGAGAGAGACGAACAAGAAGAGCGAGGAGACAGCAATAGATAGCGGCCGAGGATAGAGAGGGATACAAAGAAGAGAGAGACAAGAGCCAGCAAGAGAGAGAGGGAGCGGACAGGAAAGGGGATAGCACAGGCCGCGCGCACGGGCACGCATTAGCTATTGATTCTAATTCTCGACTGCTCGGTGGATGCTATGGATCCGTAGCGCGGGCCACGCACTTCGGCGCACGGACCATAGCTGCCAGCAGCTGCATACTGTCGTAGGACGTTCCGCGTCGCTGCGCCAGAGATCAGCACTTGCCGCGGAAACTGCGCGCAAGAATCTGCGCTTGCAGCGCTTGGGATCAACATCTCCTTTCGGCAACGTTCTCAGTATCCGTCTCATCTGGTGGGCCGTGTCATTATATTATAGTATAGCCAAGACAAATCCTAGCCAGGAACTGTCGTCACACATAATGTTGGTTTGTAGGTCAAAGAGTTGAGCAGGGCCTGTGTACAGACTTAGATGAAAGGACTTATACTTATACTTATCGCACATACGCTTACGAGCTAACAGGTTTTTGGCTGCGGTTTGCACACTAGCTCCGGTTAGTTCATTGGTAAACTGCACAAGTGGACGTGCGTTGATGGGCAAGATCCCGATATAGGGTTGCTAATGGCTAGATACCGACTCACAGTCGCCCATATAGTTGGCGGTCTCGTGATATTATATTATTTATGTCTATTTATGTTTGGTCCCCGGGGTTGGCGTACATGTAAGCCACCGGGGATGATAAGGAAATATTGTAATTTTTTCATCCGCCTGATGAAAGCAAGCTCGTGTGATTCCGCTTGTGTGGTTTATTTGCGATTCGTGTTACGTTTTGTGTTTAGCGAGCGGGTATGTTTGTAGCGGGACTATTCAGATTGTTCCTGCTGATGTTGGTGCTGCTGCTGCTGCTGTTGTTGGCTGATGGCTGCTGCTGATGGGGGTGTGGTGGGAGAGTGGGTCACGCAGTTTTCTACGTAACGGTTTTCTGAGAGTGCATTCGAACCGGGTGAAGAATGAAGCTAGATGGCGAACGAGTGAAGATTGAGAATAGGGAACGGCTATAATTTACAGGACACCCCGTCTTTTATGTTGTGGAGTCATTCATTACAGTGTGAGATACGGAGAAGAAGCGCCCTCACATGTTGGTCTGATTCTTAGTAACGCTGATGCGCGCGTGTTGCTACTTTTTTTCCGTAGTTAATGGTGTTTAATGGATTATAGGAACATGTCTGTTGATTGGCATGTTCTAGTCTACCCACGATCGTACATGCTATTTATGTAGCCTAAAGCCCGTGATGTTATTGTTGTAGCGTGCTGTCCTGTTTATATTTATATATACAGCAGGACTCGCCAATGCCGGACCACCTCGGGGTCGTCTTATTAAGTCCAGCTTTGTGAAGTTTGGTTTATATAGGGGGGCTCTTAACATGAGGGGGGGGATGCTACATTCTCAGGTCGGTGTTGGACATAAAACATCGTTTGGTTTAACGTGGGATTTCTGTGTTGAGGTCGGATTCGTGAGTTGACTTTTATAAGACGTGTACACGCATAATATGATTATGTTTAATTTTACGGATTTCATGATTGGTGAAATGTGATCTCACATGGATTCTTTAAGCGTCGATAGAATCAAACATGCTCTGTGGTTAACTTAGTAAGACATTTTAGTCAAACAACTTTGGCCTCATCAATATACTACAGTTCAAACCTTTTATATAACGGTCAGCTCAAGGGAAATTAATGGAAGTGTCCTCAATAGAGAGGTGCAATTAATGGAAGTGTCCTTAAAACTCACAGAGGTGCAATTACTATAGCGCGCTTTTACTGTACTAGCTCGTCACGTCGAAAAACGGTATCAGTTATGACAGCATGATGTCTAACTTGTCTTTATACAGCGAGTGACCGTTCTATACAGTGACCATTTTTCTACACAGGTGGACGACTAACTCAAAAAAAGAACAGTACGTGCGTGACGGCGCATCTATTCGCGTCGTGTATGGTGATGTGACTGTAACATTGTCATGCGTGTGTTTGTGCTGTGGTAGAAGTGAGGAGGGTTGACGAACTGTCTGTACGCAGCCATGCATGGAATTGAGGCGCAGTGTCCATGCTGATGAGAAGGGATATTACTGCAACTGTCCGCCCGCTCCACCGGGGCCTACATAGCGAGGTCGACTGCAGGTGAGGGTGGGGGAGGGGAGAGGGGAGGAGGGAGCGGCAGGAGAGAGAGAGGGAGAGTGGAGCCAGAGTGGTGAACGCCTGGACCGGTTCTAGGACAGAGGGACAAGAATGAGAGCGAGAGAGAGATAGAGAGAGAGAGAGAAGAGAGAGAGAGAGAAGAGAGAAAGAGAGAGAGAGAGAGAGAGAGAGAGCGAGAGAGAGATGAGAGAGAGAGAGAGACTAGGAAGAGAGAGAGAGAGAGAGAGAGAGAGAGAGAGACGGGAGAGAGAGAGACGTAGAAAGAGGCAGAGAGAGAGAGAGAGAGAGAGAGAGAGAGAGAGTGTGTGTTGTGTGTGTGCGTGCGTGCGTGCGTGTGCGTGCGTGCGGTACGTACGTGCGTGTGTGCGTCCGTGTGCGTGTGTGCGTGCGCGCACGTGTGTGCCTCCGTGTGGGTGTGGGTGTGTGTTTGTGTGTGTGTGTGTGCGTGCGTGCGTGCGTGCGTGCGTGCGTGCGTGCCTGCTGCATGCGTGCGTGCGTGCGTGCGTGCGTGTGTGTGTCTATGTGTGCGTCCGTGTGCGTGTGTGCGTGCGCGCGCGTGTGTGCGCGGTATAAAGATTTGCGAGACATTGTTGCGGAAATGCCGCTACGAGTACGCGAACACAGCAGAAAACAGCCCAGGGGCGGTTCTCCCCACATAGCGAGACATAAATACAAGCTGCCGAGACACGCAGTGTTACATAAGACCCATACAAACACACACACAGCCCACAGCACACCCGATCTGCCCACACACCCCCTACATGAGTTATATGTGTGTACGCGCGCGCGTCGTATATATGTGTGTGTATACATTGTATTTATGTTTGAAATCCGACGTGAGATATTTTGAAACGATTGCTCTCTAGCTAGTACGGAAGCGTTTTTACGCGACTACTCGCAAATACCAGGCTAGAGCTTGCAATTTACCATGGGCTGGATGTGTCAGCTATAACCGATGGTTAAGCCCATATTGTAATTTCGTACGCAAACTATCCAGGAAGTGAATCATCTCGTGGCATGCGGATCATGCAATAAAACGAGAGGTACACGTGCTGGCCCGTTTACTGTGAGGGGGGAATAAACGTCGATAGAGAGAGAGAGAGTGCCAAGCGACACATCGTAAAATCATGCGAATCTTTGACCTAGCATACAAAAAACAGAAACTCTCGCCTCGGTAGAATTTTTTTTCCTGTATCCCGCGAGAACAGTCCTATAACTCCTTTGCATCGTGACGTAACAAACAGGAAGCAACCACCGTTCCAAACAGAAATGCGATTTTGTTAAATCCAGTAAACGCCATGCAGGCTTCATGCAAAAATGTCGTAATACATTTGTATCAACCCTGTTTTTTAATGATGCTCGATACTCAATGTTACTCATACGTCGGTAGTCATTGCACTATGAAATAGCATTCCCTGAATAACGAGTATGTACTAAAATATTTCCCCTCACCGCTAACCTGG
>NW_014577571.1:114275-120168 GCF_000485595.1 Priapulus caudatus
TCACGGGCAGAACGCTGAGTGGTGAGAGCAGGGANTGTGTGTGTGTGTGTGTGTGTGTGTGTGTGTGTGTGTGTGTGTGTGTGTGTGTGTGTGTGTGTGTGTGGTGGTGTGTGTGTGGTGTGTGTGTGTGTGTGTGTGTGTGTGTGTGTGTGTGTGTGTGTGTGTGTGTATGTGTGCGTGTGTGTCTGTGTGTGTGTGTGTGCGTGCGGGTGTAGTGTAGACCTACTTGTGTGTGGAGAGGCACGGATTCTTGTCGCGCGTGTCTCCGCGTGTTTGCGGTAGCTCGAGGGCTGTTGTGCAAATGTTCTTCTCGCGGCCCTCGTGTTCTCTGCCTCCGCTCGGCGGCTGCCGATGTGTGCAAAGAGGCTGCGCGCCACGTGACGGCACCGCTGCAGCATCGCTCACCTTCCCTTCTCTCCTGTTTACATCTCCCGCATCGGCTGAGTGCTAACTCACGAGAGAGGAGGGGGAGGGATGAGCGCGGGAGCGAGGGAGAGAAGTGACGGGTGGGAGGGACGGGAGTAGTGGGAAGGAGTATGAGTGAAGGATTGAGGGAAGGAGTACGGGTGAAGGATTGAGGGAAGGAGTACGGGTGAAGGATTGAGGGAAGGAGTATGGGTGAAGGATTGAGGGAAGGAGTATGGGTGAAGGATTGAGAAAACGAGTATGGGTGAAGGATTGAGGGAAGGAGTACGGGTGGAAATGAGACGTGGATGGAGGGAATGTGTGTAGGAAATATAGATGGGTATATAGATGCGTGCGTGCGTGTATGTGCGCGTGCGGGCCTGTGGAAGAGAGATACAGAGTAGAATAGAGATGGAGAAAGACAGAGGCGGGAGAAACAGCGCGCGCGCGTGCATGTGCGTGAGAGAGGGAGCGAGCTATTATTAGGCTGGATAATTTTTTTATCGTTGTGACGTATTTACACGCGGGCAATTTACGGTAACAGGCGTATGTAGGTATATATACGCGTCCCAGTTGCTGCTGCTGCTGCTTCTGCTTCTGTTGCTGCTGCTGCTGCTGCTGCTGCTGCTGATACGTAAGTAGTATAGTAGTAGTAGTAGCTGCTGCTGCTGCTGTTGCTGCTGCTGCTGCTGCTGCTGCTGCTGCTGCTGCTGTGCTGCTACTACTACTCCTGCTGCCGCTGCTGCTGCTACTACCCGCGTGTATTGCCACTGCCAATATTAGCCTAACCCTGCCACTAGATCGCAGCTCAGAATGCCGCGTGCTGCGGCGCTTTGATTGGTCGATTGTGTCACACCACTTGTGCGAATCGCGATTTCATTGGTCAATGCACCCAGGATTGCGCGCGGCATCCCAACAACCCTATACGTCGCACGCTCATACCGAACGCATGCAAATGGCCGCCGATTACTGCGTGTGACAGCGGCAGCGGTCTGAAGCCCCGCTGTTTTCGCCGATGAGGATGAGGATGAGGATGCTAGCATGAGGGAGGCTGAGGCTAAGGCTGCAGCGGCGGAGGCAGACGCCCCGGCATACATAGTTGCCGTGAACCCGCGGGCGACGGCGCCTATTTCGGGAAGTCGAAACCCAGATATTTTCTGCCGGTGGGAATTCTCCTGCAGACGCGCAGACATTTCTGTCAAAGGGTTAGAGTTATGTGCGTGTCAGCTTCCTCTTCCCCCTCCTACTTCTTCGCCCTTCTCTCTCTCGCTCGTTGAGAGAGGGTTAATGCTATTCGCGTATCTCCGCGTGCGCGCATGCACGCCCGGAGGTAACGACTTCCTTCGTCTGGCGCGTGACTTGATGCTCAACGCGAGGAGGAGCAGGAAGAGGAGGGGAGGAGAGAGGGAGGAAGTGGAGGTGGTGGTGATGGAGGGGGAGGAGGAGGAGTAGGGAGAGAGAGAGAGAGAGTTTGCTCAATCGAAACTCGCACCAGACTTTTGCAAATGCGCCGAATCCTGTTTGAAGAGCTGACTCTAATTGTGAACGATTTATTTTCTCACGACTTGTTTGGATACAAAAAGCGACGCCTCGCGGCCGTGACGCACCAGGCTCCCTCTCGCGGCGAGAAACCGCAACACTAGAACCCCCTCCTCCTCCTCCTCCCCTCCTACTCCTCCTCCCCTCCTTCTCCTCCTCCTCCTACTCCTCCCTCTCCTCCTCCTCCTGCTCCTCCTCCTCCTTCTGCCCGACCCTCCGATCGTGTATCAAGTCTCTTGTCATTGTCATACATGCAGGGAGGACAACTGTAGAGCCCCAAGTGAGATATGTCGGATAGATTCGAGAGAGAGAGAGAGAGAGAGAGAGAGAGAGAGGAGGAGAGAGGAGAGAGAGGGAGCAGGAGAAGAGGAGAACGAGAGAGAGAGAGACGAGAGAGAGAGAGAGAAGAGCCGAGAGAGAGAGAGAGAGAGAGAGAGAGAGAGCGAGAGAGAGAGCGAACGAGAGAGATGTGGAGCCGCATGTGACTGGGGCTGCGGGTAGCGTACCTACTCGTTCGTGTACGTGCCTGACTCTAAATCGGGCGCAGGCGTATTTTTTTCTCGCAATCAGCTCACGTAAAAAATGCGACCGTGACCTTGAGTTTATTCGCCGTTGGTGCTGCGTGCGTGCCTCGGCAGATGTGATTTGGCAGAATTTTAAAACGGTTATTCCCGTGTGCCCGATTTCGTATCCATATTAGAAAAGGCGCGTTTCGTACATAGACCGCGAATTTGTCTTATTGTAGAAGTTTTTATTTTATCTTAAGAGAAGGGGTTAATGAACAGGAGTGCCTCCTTCTCTACCTTCGTCTCTCTTTCCCTCCGCCTCCTCCTCCTCCGCCTCCATCCGTCATCCGTTGTTTCTCGTCAACACCGGTGTTTGCCGACGCCTTGCGTGGGCGCGCGCGCGTGTGTGTACGCACAATAGAACCTCCGCGCGCGCGTACGTCCGTGCTTGTACAATGCAACGTCTGCGTGCCATGCGCGCGCGTACGTGAACTCACAATGGTACGTCTACGTACGCGCGCGCGTGCGTGCGTTCACAATGCAACGTTGGCGTGCCGCACACGCACGCACGCACGCACCGACTGTACGCGCACGCGGCTTGCGCACTATACGCATCATCATCATCATCATCGTCGTCATCATCATCGTCGTCGTCATCATCATCGTCGTCGTCGTCGCGGATAGCATCTGTGTGTGTTTATCAATCGCTTGCCTCGCAGCTGGATCCCCGACTGCGAAATCATGACTTTAAACACGTAGTGGTGGTCGGTTTCTTTCTTTTCTCCCTCCTCTCCCAGCTCGGTAAGAGACGCAAACGTTTTGATGAGTGGGGTGGGGGGGATGGGGATGGGAGGTAACTCCGTGAATGCATGCTGCAGCGAGATGGGAGGATCGGGAGAGGGAGAGGCTACGCGGGGGAGGGGAAGGCTACGCGGGGGAGGGGAGGCGCTACGCGGGGGAGGGGCGAGGCTACCGCGGGAGAGCGGAGAGGTCTACCTGGGGAGAGGGAGAGGCCTACGCGGGGGGGGGGAGGTACGCGGGCGGAGGAGAGGTAGGCGGGAGCAGGGAGAGGGCTACGCGGGGGGAGGGGAGGCTACGGGCAGGAGAGCGCTACGCGGGAAAAGGAAATAAGGGGAGAGGCTACGCGGCGGTAGGGGAGCTACCCGCGGGAGGGGAGGCCTTACGCGGGGGAGGGGGAGGCTACGCGGGGGGGAGGAGAAGAAGCAGAGGGCTACGCGGGGATGAGGTGGGAGAAAGCGAGCGTACGACGGGTCGGAGGGGATGCGGGCGGCAGGGAGATAGGGTTGAATCCCCAGCGAAGGTCTCCGAAGCCCTTCTAAATATTGACGGCGTGTAGGATTGCGTACGAGCGCGGCTTCTCAGATGTCACAACCGCGCTACGCTGCGGTGATCCCCGCGGATGAGATGACGGGACGACCTTGACGGAAGCTCAGAGGCCAACAGCGGACAAGCAGCAACGGAGACAGCAGCAGCAGCAGACGTAGTAGTAATAGTAGTAGTAGTAGCAGCAGCAGCGTACAAACTGAGGAGTAGAAGCTACGCAGACACAGCCCAGGGAGTAGTGAGTAGAGTAGTAAGTAGTAGTAAGTAGCTAGATAGTAGTAGTTAGTAGTAGTTAGTAAGTAGGTAGTGGTGGTGTTGGTAGTGCGTGAGTGTGGTAGTGGTGGTGGTCGTGGGGGGTGTGTGGGGGTGGTAGTGGTGGGGCTTTGGGTAGTGCGTAGTGGGTCGTCGCGAGTTGGGATGGGAGTGGGGAGTGGGGCTGGCGGGTGCGGTGTGTGTGCATGGTGGTGGTGGTCGAGGTAGCGTCTGTCGTGGTGGTGCGTCGTGGTGGTTTCGTGCGGCGGCGGCGCGGCGGCGGCAGGCAGCTGGAGGAGCGAAGAAAATGAAAAAGAAGGCGATGAAGAAGAAGACGAAGCAAGAATAAGAATGTTGTATGGTATAGATGATTTTAGGGGTGGAGGAGGAGGAGGAAGGGTGAGGGGCAGGGGACGGTATTTGGGAGGAAGTGTGAGAGGAAGGTTTCTTAGTAATAGCAGCAATAGCCAGCATCGACCACAGTCTTTGCCACCACCCCTTACCACCCACACACCACCACGACGCACCACCCACCAGGCAGCAGCAGCAGCGCAACAAGCCGCCAATAGAGTCTCTGATGATGATCGTGTGTGTATGTCTCTATCGACCACCACACCAGCAGCCAGCAGCGAAGCAGCAAAACAGCGAGCCACAACAGCAACATCAACTAGCCACGACATCACCACTCAGCCAACAGCAGCAGCGAGAGCACAGCAGCAACAACAACAAAACATCACTACCACGACCACCACCCACCAGCAGGCAGCCAGCAGCAGCAACAACAACAGCAGCAAGCAGCAACACCGACGACAGCCACCACCAGCAGTGTTATTCTTAGGCAGCAGCGCAACAACAACAACAACAACAAACAACAACACCACGAACCACCACCACCACAATAGCGCAGCAGCAACAACCAACACACCACCAGCAGCAGCAACACAACAACTTTTGATATATCTCTATATCTTATTTTAACAGCAGCAGCAGCAAGCGCAACACACCTTTTATATTCTCTGTATTTTCAGCGAGGCGGAGGCGAGGGCGGGGGGGGGGTGTAGTGCAACACGAGGCAACAAGAAAGGCAACATAATCAATCAACATAAGCAAACAACGACCACAGCCGGAGCAGCTCAAACAACAGCACAGGCAGCAACAACAACAAACAACCCAGCACAGCTATTATATATTATATTATCACCACCACCACCAGTCAGTGCAAAGTAGTAGTAGCAGCAGCAGCCAGCAGACCCATTGATGTGCGATGTGTTTTTAATGCGAATCGGCGCTCGCTGAGCCTGTCGGGTTTTTCGCTGCTAAGGGCTGGATCCCCCGTCGTGCACTCACGCGCGCTCGCGTGGGTCGGTACGTGAGTGGCTCCACGGCGGACGCATGCATGCAGCTGCTTCTTCTTCACGTATGCTCGAATACGCGCGCTCTCGTTACCTCTCGTTGCCTTATAGATATACTCATTATATTACATGTTATTGCCTCATAGATGAGGGACGCCGCGAAAGATGGTAAGATGGTCGCTCACGCTTCAGGCAAAGAACAACGCTCCCCGACTATAACCGCCCGCTCTCCTGGTGTGTTGATACTCAGGATATTGTCATTCTGATACAGGTTGTACTGCTCATAGCTGAGGGACGCCGCGAAGATGTAAGAGGTCGCTCACGCTGGCAAAGAACAAACCTGCCCCCCACCAACTATACCGCCGGGGCGCGTGTCTGGTGTGCTGTGTTTATGTATATTCTCAGCAGTTTCCATTCCATGCCAACCACGACTAAAGGCCTGTGGGCGAGGGGCAGTGAGCGTGCGTGCGCACGTGTGGTGTGCGTGTAGATATG
>NW_014577571.1:120178-121108 GCF_000485595.1 Priapulus caudatus
CAAGGAGAGGGAGACAAGGAGAGGGAGAAGGGAGGCCATGAGAGAGAGAAGGAAGGCAAGGAGAAGGAAGGCAAGGAGAGGGAGAAGGGAGGCCATGAGAGAGAGAAGGAAGGCAAGGAGAGGGAGACATGGAGAGGGAGAAGGGAGGCAAGGAGAGGGTGAAGAAGGGAAGCAAGGAGAGGAAGAGGGGAGGCAAGGGGGAGAAGGGAAGCAAGGATAAGGAGAAGGAAGGCAAGGAGAGGGGGAAGAAGGGAGGCCATGAGAGGGAGAAGGGAGGCAAGGAGAGGGTGAAGAATGGAGGCAAGGAGAGGGTGAAGAAGAAAGGCAATCAGTGAGAAGGCAGACAAGGAGGCGGAGAAGGGAGGCAATGAGAGGGAGAAGGGAGGCAATGAGAGGGAGAAGGGAGGCAAGGAGAGGGAGAAGGGAGGCAAGGAGAGGGAGAAGGGAGGCAAGGAGAGTGAGAAGGGTGGGTCACATCGTTCACGGCCTGTGTTGTGGACACGGACAGCGATACTAATGATGCGATCGCCAGGCAGCATTTCTGCTGTAAAGACGCACGCTGTACGCTCCGTAAAGACACGCTGTGCGCTGAAGCGAGGCAAGAAAAAAAAACGTTCGGAAAGGTTTCGCACGCGCACGACGCTAGTAGCTGTGACTGTTATTCTTCTCGCATCAACTACTTTTAACTTTTAATTTTTAATTTAATCGCGTATCTGACCGAGTGTAGTGGATTTGCCCCCTCCGCCCGATACCCTCTCTCTCCCCATCGCTTTCTTTCTCTCTCACTCTCTCTCTCTCTCTCACTTTCTCGCTCCCTCTCTTTCTCTCTCTCTCTCTCTTGTTCTCTCTCTCTCTCTCTCTCTCTCTCACTTTCTCGCTCCCTCTCTTTCTCTCTCTCTCTCTCTTGTTCTCTCTCTCTCTCTCTCTCTC
>NW_014577571.1:125309-127166 GCF_000485595.1 Priapulus caudatus
GGGTGGTGCTGCTGCTGCTGCTGGTGGGGGTGGTGCTGCTGCTGCTGCTGCTGTCGTTGTTGTTGCTGCTGCTACTGTCGCTGTTGTTGTTGTTGTTGTTGTTGTTGTTGTTGTTACTGATCATCAAGTGTTTTGCACTGCTCCTTAAAGCTTGTAATGGAGACGTCGTCGTCGTCATCATCGTCATCGTCGCGCGTCGCCGTTTTTGCCTCTTCTGGCAAAAACAATGCGCGCCTAGAACAAACAGCGACATGTGTGTAAACAGGAGGCCGACGCTGTCGCCGAGGTTTTTTCCCGCCGCCTCGTCTCCCCCCGTCCCCTGCCGCGCTTCTCGGCTCTCCGATACGTATCGTCTCGAAAGCATTCGCGTCTTCCTTTCGCTGCGTCCTCTTTGCCCTTCACAACACTGACGACATTGCTTGCGAATGCAGTTCGGCGCACTTGTTGCTTCGTGGGCTGGATATGTTTTCCGGCGATTTTTTTTTCTACGGCGGGCCGCGATTTCACGTGAGCATATTTTGGTGGAGAAAGGGGGGAAGTTGGGTGGTATAGCGGCATGTGGCTCCACTGAGTTCGGTTCGGCAAAGCGTCGGAAAATTAGCGAAGGTTAAAGTCGGAAGACGTTCGAGCGATACAGGACTTAATGTTTTATCAGGGATTAATAATGAAAAACCATTTGAAAATCAATTTGAGAAACAATTTGTCATTGTTGACCGCTGATTTTATTGAGGCTCGACTCGACTGACTCTCCTTTAATTTCTGTTTCGTCTCGACAGTATATAAAAATCGTAATCTTCATCGTTATGTGATAACAATAATATGTGTTATATTGTTGTGTTATATATTTATTATGTGAATATTGAATGCAATTTGGAATAGCGATATCTAGGTGATGAAAGCGGCAGAGAAGGTGAGGGGAAAAGGGTAAAGAAGGGAGGCAAGGAGAAGGAGAAGGGAGGCATGGAGAGGGAGAAGGGAGGCATGGAGAGGGAGAAGGGAGGCATGGAGAGGGAGAAGGGATGCAAGGAGAGGGAGAAGGGAGGCATGGAGAGGGAGAAGGGAGACATGGAGAGGGAGAATGGAGGCCATGAGAGGGAGAAGGGAGGCAAAGAGAAGAAGAAGGGAGGCATGGAGAGGGAGAAGGGAGGCCATGAGAGAGAGAGAGGATGCAAGGAGAGGGAGAAGAGAGGCAAGGAGAGGGTGAAGGGAGGCAAGAAGAAGGTGAAGGGGGCAAGAAGAGGGAGAAGGGAGCCAAGGATAGGGAGAAGGGAGGCAAGGCGGAGAGGGAGAAGGGAGGCAAGGAGAGGGTGAAGGGGGGCAAGAAGAAGGTGAAGGGGGCAAGGAGAGGGTGAAGGGAGCCAAGGAGAGGGAGAAGGGATGCAAGGCAGAGAGAGAGAAGGGAGGCAAGGAGAGGGAGAAGGGAGGCAAGGAGAGGGTGAAGGGGGCAAGGAGAGGGAGAAGGGAGGCAAAGAGAAGGAGAAGGGAGGCAAGGCGGAGAGGGAGAAGGGAGGCAAGGAGAGGGTGAAGGGAGGCAAGAAGAAGGTGAAGGGGGCAAGAAGAGGGAGAAGGGAGCCAAGGATAGGGAGAAGGGAGGCAAGGCGGAGAGGGAGAAGGGAGGCAAGGAGAGGGTGAAGGGGGCAAGGAGAGGGAGAAGGGATGCAAGGCAGAGAGAGAGAAGGGAGGCAAGGAGAGGGAGAAGGGAGGCAAGGAGAGGGTGAAGGGGGCAAGGAGAGGGAGAAGGGAGGCAAAGAGAAGGAGAAGGGAGGCATGGAGAGGGAGAAGAAGGGAGGCAAGGCAGAGAGAGAGAAGGGATGCAAGGAGAGGGAGAAGGAAGGCAAGGAGAGGGAGAAGGGAGGC
>NW_014577571.1:127434-128851 GCF_000485595.1 Priapulus caudatus
CGTAGTACTACTACGTCTACTACTCTACTCTCTCTCTCTCTCTCTCTCTCTCTCTCTCTCTCTCTCTCTCTCTCTCTCTCTCTCTCTCTCTCTCTCTCTCTCTCTCTCTCTCTCTCTCTCTCTCTCTCTCTCTCTCTCTCTCTCTCTCTCTCTCTCTCTCTCTCTCTCTCTCTCTCTCTCTCTCTCTCTCTCCTCCTCTCTCCCCATCTCTCTCGCTCTCTCTCTATCTTTTCTTTCTCTCTCTCTCTTTCTCGCGCGCGCTCTCTCTCCTCCTCTCCTTCCTCGCTCTCGCTCTCGCTCTCTCGCTCTCTCTCTCGCTATCTTCGCGTGAGATAGGTCATAAAGAGCAGAGCTGTCAGATTGATCGTTGACCGCGCGACATCGCAATTCCCAACTAAATTCGATTTACATTCACCTAACGACTCAGAGCCGTCAGCTATCGCGCTAGCGCATCAGTCAGTTCTCTTCACCACCGCGCTGCTATCTCTCCATCGAGCCACAGATGAATCTGTCTACACCTATCCGCGCACGCAGCCCCCACCCTCATTTCTCAGCGGCCCACGCCTGCCGTCCGCCGAGCTCCGTTGACACCAATCAGCGAACAATCGAGCGTGTTCACACCTGCCCAGCATCGGCGACCAGCATCACCTGTCCGCGCCTCCCTGGGAGAAGCAGCAGCAGCAGCGGCGGCGACACCGCCATCGTCAGCAGCAGCAGCAGCAGCAGCAGCAGCAACTACCGCCACTACCGACACCGGCACCGCCACAAGCAGCAGCAGCAGAAGCAACAACAACAACGACGACGAAGAATAATACGACGAAATAACAATAATAATAATTATTATTATTATAAATATATAAACATAAATTATATAAACAGTAGCAGCAGCACCGCCATCGCCGCCACCATCACCACCATCACCGCCGCCGCCGCCGCAGCAGCAGCAGCAGCACCGCCGCCGCCATCACCACCATCACCACCATCGCCGCCGCAGCAACAGCAGCCAGGTGTGGACGACCGTGATTGAATCGACCGACGAGCAGAAAAAAATCACCCCGCATCTGACGAGGCGAGCACAACAAAAGAGTTAATAGGCTGAATGCGGGGCTTGGATGCGTCGAGGCGCCAGCGTGGAGCGAGATTGCAAACAACCATCACCGACAATTCGAGGGGGGATCGCGGGGACCCCTAAGTGCAGCACTCGCCATCCATCCACACCTCTCCGTCATTATATACACTCCATAAGGCACGCGGTGTAGGTACCTGGATCTGCAACTCTAGCGTCTCACGCACACGCACGCACGCGCGCACGCACGCGCACGCGCACACGCACGCGCACACGCACACGCACACGCGCCAAACACACACACACACACACACACACACACACACACACACACACACACACACACACACA
>NW_014577571.1:128861-131008 GCF_000485595.1 Priapulus caudatus
AGAAAGAGAGAGAGAGAGAGAGCGCGCGAGAGAGAGAGAGAAAGAGGAAAGAGAGCGTGCGAGCGAGAGCGCGCGCGAGAGAGAGACAGAGCACACGAGCGAGGGAAAGAAAGAAAGAGAGAGAGAGAGAGAGCGCGCGAGAAAGAGAGAGACACACACGTTCGTGCTGGTGTGCGTAGTGATAGCACCGTTTCAGCATTTACGAAGAGGATCGTAAGAAGGATTAATGGAGATCATGACTACATCAAGAGATGCATAATTATCATTTCCGTCGACTGTTTTCAGTCTTCTCGAATTTTGCATCGAAACGGCAAAATGTCGAATTGTTGCAATCAAAAGAAGACGTTATCACGTGTGCATAGCTTGTCGGATTAGTCAACCATTTTTAGTACTTGGAGGCAGCCTGTTCTGCTTGCATCTATGACAAATACGACATACGCATATACGCTCTCCTATGACACTAATTGTCATAGGAAGATTCTTCCTATGACAAATATTGGCGAGTCAACTTCGTTCCGCTTTACAGCTGAAATTCACTGCTTGCATTCATAATAGCGCTCCTAAACTCCTCTATGGTGCGCACAACACATACAACACTATTTGTCATAGGAAGAATCTTTCTATGACAAATAGAGTCATAGGAGTGTGTATATGCGTATGTCGTATTTGTCATAGATGCTAGCAGAACATGTTGATTCGTCAACCATTTTTAGTACTTGGGGGGGAGGTTGCTAGAGTTTCATTCTTTCCTTCTTTTCTTTCCTTTCTCTTCTCGTTACAGCGCGTAGGACCGTGCCCTTGAATACGGAAAATCTAAACTCGAGCGTTCTCATTAAACCGCTTCTATTTACTTGTGTTGGTCGTGTTTAGTGCGGGGGTAGATAGGTTAGCGAGCGTCGAGAGAAGATAAGGACCGAGAATACACAAACAGCTGTAGCCAGTCACCGGTTTCATCTGCATTCCACAGCAGCAACAAATAAACGAAGAGAACGTATGGAGATGGAGAGCTTCAGATGGATTCTAGCCCGTGAATATAGACAGATACTGTCCCGCTGATGCGGGTACAGAGCGAAGGTATATACATGACAGAACTGGAGCGCGGAAATACGAAATTCTGGGCTACGGTTGAATGCATGCACGGGATTTTGGGGCTGATATGGGAGGAAGATGACCAAAGTTCTGGACTACGGTTGAATGAATGAACGGGATTTTTGGGCTGATATGAGAGAAAGATGTCCAAGATTCTGGGCTTATTGCAGGAGCGAATCTACGGAATATGGGCTAGTGTAAGGTTTATAATCAGGAGTTTGGACTGATGTACGGATGTGCATAAGCGGAAAACAAGGGTGAACTACAGGAATCCCTGACGAACACACGAGATTCCGTGGGGAGAACCGCTGAACAAATAGAATTACGCACCGCGGACGTGGATGTGCGTATACCGGATTCTGTGCATGGGGTAGTGAGGACGAATAGAGTCATATAGGATTCTCTCTACGGCCGACGTTTACATGGCTATTGTAAGAATAGCCATCGGCTGATTGATTCGGTGATTGAAAGCCAATTAACCGTCGATGATGCGCGCCGGGGGCATGGTAGTGGAACGCCGAGCATTTTCTCACACTTGAGACGCCGACGCGCTACGCTGACTCCGCGCCCGAGGCCCATAAAGTGGTACACTAAGACGTGCCCGACGTTTCAATGCGGCCGTGTCGCGCGGCAGACGCCCGTGCGCGCTCCCATCATTCTGTGGGAAGCTGAGCCTGTTTTGTCGTCGGCATACCCCCCTCATCTCTCTCACAGTTATACTTATACTTCACGGGCTGCGGTTGGTGAGGGTGTCTCGGTTTGTAATTAAAAGGCCCTCGCATGCCGAAGCGCTGTCTGTGAGTCACGCGCGCGAACGCGTGCACGCACGCAAGGACGCATAGCTACGCACAAGGGACCGTAAAAGTACGTTTATCCACACAAAAAAGAAGGATTTTTCGTGGCAGCGGCAATGAAAGAGAAAGACGGGGAGTGAGATCAGTTGAAAGATAGAAACTGAAAAGGATAGAGCGAAAGAGATATGGCGAGAGATATTTATATAGAGAAAGAGAGAGGGAGTGAGAGAGAGAGAGAGAGAGAGAGAGAGAGTGCGCGCGCGA
>NW_014577571.1:132798-134368 GCF_000485595.1 Priapulus caudatus
AGAGAGAGAGAGAGAGAGAGAGAGAGAGAGAGAGAGAGAGAGAGAGAAGGGGGCGATATGGCCGAGAGAAATAAGAAGGCGAGCAAGAGATCAAGATGCGGGAATAGAAACCAGGCAAAAAAGACTGAAGATAAATATAAAATCAAGGAAAGTAATTAAGCGAGGATCAAAGTAAAAAGAGAGCGGAAAGGTGGATCAGGTATTAAAAAAAAGCGGCGAAAGCTTGGGAGAATTTATTAGATAGTAATACTGCTATTTGCTGACAGAGATGTGTGTGTATACATGTGTGTGTGCACCGTGTTTATACATGCGCCCGTATATGGGCATAACATCAACATATCGATGGCAACATAATACAGCGACAACCCCCAAGCCCCCTTGAAAAAAAACACGTCTCCTGTGGAGTAATGTTAGGATGAAAGTGTGTTGACGTTTACGTCGGTAATAACGTGCATTGCTTATTCGCGGGGGCCTGCGCGCGCGCGGTCACAATGTATGTGTACCAGCAGGGTCCTGTGTTGTTTGTGTTCTGATGCCTTTGACACAGTTAACCTCTAGAAGTTGTTGGCAGTCATTGATGGTTGGTGCCTTCGGGGCAGGCGAGTGTGCCGACGATGGGCTCGCCACATAGACTTCCCCCGGCGTTCCCCACCCCCGCGTGAATACACGCACGCGTCAAACCCGCGTGCATCCACGGCGACCGTCTAACCTCAGATGCCTGCCTAGATGGTCGCCGATTGTCTTGGCGGTTGGGCGCGTGACGGTGAAGCGGTTACCTGCGTAGTGTGGGGGGACAGTCTAGCGGGCACGGGCCGCTGCTCCTGGCGGTGCATTGGCGTGAATTCCACTCGTTCTCTGACAATGAGTCGGGGGCCCGTGCGGCTGGCAGACGCGCCGCGCGCCGTTCCCGTGAGAAAGTTTACCCGTGCATGGTGAACGTTGTCAGCTTACGATGGGCCAGAATTAATGGTCGATCTACTCGGCGAGGAGGGGCCAAGGTGGCTGCTACCGTACCATTAGCCGGCGAATCCACTTAAAGTGATAGCGATGTGTGTAATCTCCACTAACGTATTGGAGCCCGCGCGTATTGTACTGCGGTTAACCTTACGTGCGTACGTACACACGCGCGTGCGACGTACGCGCGCTAAAACACTGCTGTTTGCCTCGGTGCTCGCGCAGGTGTGGGTTTTGGGGGGTGGGGGTGGTGGGAGTGCGGGTGCTTATTTTTATCGATATTTCTCCCTATCGCGATTTCGTCGCGTTTTCTCACGGTAGCTGTTGACTCTACAGCGCAATAAATCAAGTGTGGCTTAGATAGGCGCCTGCGTCTTTCTCTCTCTCTCTCTCTCTCTCTCTCTCTCTCTCTCTCTCTCTCTCTCTCTCTCTCTCTCTCTCACACACACACACGCTCTCTCGCTAGCTCGCTCGCTCTCTTCAAACACGCTCGTAAGTAAAACCTGTTAGGCCTTATCGTTTTAAATTTGCTCCCGTAGGTGGTGATAGCGCACGCTTGCTGCTGCGACATGTTGACTCGGTCAGAAATGTCCGGCAGCTTCCTTAGGAAAGCGTG
>NW_014577571.1:134378-136818 GCF_000485595.1 Priapulus caudatus
TAGATATATATATATTATATATATATACATACACATACAGTTAAACCTCGATTATCCGAACGAGACGGGCGGGGAGTATATTGTTCGGATAACTGATCTGATATCTTAAATAAAGGATATTATTCACGGGACCTTCAGATCTTGTTAGAGTAATCCGAAATTCGGTTAAATTGATGTTTGGATAACCGAGGTTTGACTGTATACAAATAATACCAGCGTCCACCGCTCACCCTGCTTGCATGCATGCGTTGCAGAATTGGACCCATGCACGGTACCGCTGCCATCTAACGGCAGTCAGACGGGAACCGTACGCGCATCATCAAACATCTGTGGCCACCACGGTAGATGCGAGAGCCTTAGCAATGGAGACTTCAGATGTGTGTGTGAAACCGGCTTCACAGGAACATACTGCAATCGAAGTAAGTCGTATATAATATAAATAAAATAATGATATATGAAATAATTAATGATAATGATAATGAATATACTAATGATAATGAATATACTAATGATAATGATAATGAATGATAATTAAATAATTATACTGATTGAGTTGAATAATAAAAAATCAAAGTCGATAATATAAAGTCGAATATAATTACCTCTCAATAAGTCTCAGTGTGTGTCAGTCAGAGTGAGTCCCACATAAAAATTCATTCGGAATAACCGTTCTATAGTAAAAATTAGAAGGTATTGCAGGTCTACCGAGTCGGTTTGTGCGTAATCATTGTTACTATCCCATTTATAAGGCACAACTTGTTTTGCCTCTGCGAAGCCACAGTTATTTAAGCTCTATAAACATACATCATATATGTCACTGACGTGCATTGATGTGTGCACTGCAATGTCAAGCATCACAGCTTCAGAATAAGAAACATCCACACACACACATAATAATAACACGAACAAGAACTACATACCTCGTAAATCATTGTCGATAGCAGAAAACCAATTATAAACGAGAATTAATGTTGCCGTTCTCTCTCTCTCTTTCTCGCACTTTCATAGATGTGAACGACTGTGCAGCGAACCAGTGCTTCCAGGGTGGCACGTGCATTGATGAAGTGAACGGCTTCAAGTGTGTGTGTCCGCCAGGCTGGGAGGGAACTCTCTGTCACATCAGTAAAAGACATAGGTAAAAGCTGTGCGCGTACCTGTCGACCGTGTCCGCTCGTCTGTTTACGCAGCCACTGTTGTTCCCCGACCACGCACGAGCCAGCGTTCAACAACAACACACACCCTACCTCCCCCTCCTCCCCTCCTCCCTCTCCCTGAGTAACCCGTGACTCCCCAGACCCTCCACTGTGACCACGGTTAGCGCGGGAGAACCGGAAACCCGAGATTTCGCAAGCAGACGAGAGTCTCTGTGTCGCGCCATTGTTGTGCCGTATTTTTCTTGATGCGCGCGCGCGCTCGGCCCGCCGAGGCGAGAGTACATATTTGCGCTTTGCTTACGGTGAATATAATGGGCGTGCCTGCTGGTGCTGCTGTTACTAGGGAGTGGGGGTGGGCATGCGAGTGTGTACGTGGCACGGCGACTAAATATTTTCGGGCGGAAAGCCGTGTATTTTTTCGTTGCGCGTGTGGTAATATATGCCGATTGTGTGGTAATGTGTCGTAGCCAGCCGAGAGCGACAGCCGCTGTTGCTAACCACGGCAAGGCGTAAAGTCAGACGCGGCGAGTGGCGCGGGCAGAATCAAGACATCGCAGCGCCATCTATGGGCTGATTTCGACGTCATTTTGCTCACTACGATATAAAAAATACAACAAATATATACAAAAATGGGCCTGTATGTAGTACACGATAAAGCGTGTGAGCCTCGTCAGTCCCTGATTCGCACGCCACGCCAGTAGCACGTAGAAATCGCTGCCGATTCGCAGAAGATGCTCAGAACAAAAGATACTCAGATAATCAAAACACACGCAACATGTATCTCTGTCTTTGTTTGTTTCAGCTGTAGGTCAGGTTGGAAGGGCGCCCACTGCGACCAATGCATGACGTACCCGGGCTGTGAGAACGGCACCTGTCACTCTCCCTGGGAGTGCATCTGCATGAAGAACTGGGGCGGACCACTCTGCAATCAAGGTATATATATATATATATTATACACTTACAGGGGAGGGCGTCTGCGCCGACAACTGTGTGTAGAATTGGCATCCGTGCACCACTTAAACTGGGTTACATGCTATATATATATATGTATATAAATATATACACACACACACACACACACACACACACACACACACACACACACACACACACACACACACACACACACACACACACACACACTATATATATATATATATTATTATATATATATATATATAGTATATATATAGTAGTAGTAGTAGTAGTACGTTACGTACGTACGTAGTCGTCGTCGTACCGTACCGTACCGTACGTAGTACGTAGTACGGTTACGTTTACGTTTA
>NW_014577571.1:136828-140358 GCF_000485595.1 Priapulus caudatus
CCCACGCTATGAGAGACGTTTTGTTACTGTGGTAAATCACAAGAAGAGAAGACCCCCCCCCCACCCCCCCACCACACACACACACACTGCCAGCATCCACCCCGCGCGTGACCTCGCATGACCTCGCGTGACGCGACCACCAACCTCCGTATCGTAGCAGACGCGCCTAGCGATGCGAGAAGCGCTGTGAGCGAGCACACTGTTAATTCTCCGACTCCTTCGTAATGTATATAGTCGCTACGTATAACGATCGGCAGTAAGTAAGGAGGGAGGGAGGGGTGGTGTGGGGGGGGGGAGGTGTTCGTCGTCTCTGACTGTGACACTCCTGGCAGATCGCGTGCTTGCGTATTTCGTGTCGAGGTGAACACGTGGGGGGGGGGTTCCGCTCCTGTGCTACGTGCGGGCGTTACGAGCATAATGAAGGCAACACGCAACACGCAACGTGCAACATGCAACATGCAACACGCAACACGCAACACGCAACGTGCAACATGCAACATGCAACACGCAACATGCAACACGCAACGTGCAACATGCAACACGCAACGTGCAACATGCAACACGCAACGTGCAACATGCAACACGCAACATGCATCATGCAACACGCAACGTGCAACATGCAACACGCAACGAGCAACATGCAACACGCAACATGCATCATGCAACACGCAACACGCAACACGCAACAGCTCATGCAACATGTAATATGCAACGTGCAACACGCAACACGCAACACGCAACACGCAACACGCAACACAACACAAACGGGTGGCTCGTGCAGGTGACCTAGATCAAGAGATCCCTCCCTACTCTCCACCTGCCGAAAAAAAATTGTGGATAGTCACAACAGTGTATATATGTGTCTTATCAGGAGTTAATAAAGACAAATTGTCTTATTGTTGTATGTATTATATTATTGTATGTATTGTCTTAAGTTGTTGTATTATTAAATGTCAATTTGTCTTTATTAACTCCTGGTCTTATGTTGCTATTTACCTTGATTATAGCATTATTAAAGAGTCTATTTCATTTGATTACGCCTTGTAATGTATGATTCACTGAGACTGTATGTCATTAACACCTGAGCTGTTTCGCATGTAGACCTGGATTACTGTGGCACCAAGCGTCCGTGCAGGAATGGTGGCACTTGCCTCAACAGCAAGCCTGATCAATACACGTGCCGATGTCCTCTGGGCTACAGAGGACGCGACTGCCAAATCGGTGAGTATGCACCCACGCACGCACTCACGCCCGCGCGCGCACACGCACGCACGCACGCACGCAATCACGCACGTACGCACGCACCCACGCACACACACACGCACGCACCTACGCACAAAACCATGCACACGCACCCACGCACACACACACGCACGCACCAACGCACGCACACATGCGCACGCACACACGCACGCTCGCATGCATGCACGCACGCACGCACATTCAGTTAACTACATTTCGCCATGTAAAAGTACAAAGATTCTTCTGATTCCTTTTGCGCTCGCGTTTCATCGCGGATAGAGCGCTCGTGGCCTCGTAAAAGCTCAATATATACTTACTAGTTAAGTTAGCACGACCTAAGTTTGTTGCCCAGCGACTAAACGCTATTCAGAGCAGGCATAGATGAAATTGTGCGAAGCCAGCAATAATATCGGCTGCTCATGATAGGCAATGATCGTAGTCGGCTCATCTGATATGTGATCGTGCATCCCTCTGTTTCAGTTAACGATCCGTGCTCTGCAAACCCATGTCGGAATGGAGGCAAATGCGTCACGCTCGATCACACCTACAAGTGCCAATGCGAGAACGCGTGGACGGGCAACCAGTGCGAAACGCGTGAGTTACTGCATGAGGTTTCCACTCGAACGTTCTGTCTGCCTGTCTGTTTGTCTGTCTGTCTGTCCGTCCGTCAGTTTGTCTGTCTATCTGTCCGTCTGTCTGTCTGTCCATCCGTCCGTCCGTCCGTTCGTCCGTCCGTCCGTCTGTCATTTCGTCTGTGTCCACCTGTCTTCTCTCTGTCTGTCTGTCTGCCCGTATACACGGGTAATATGTATGAAGCATGCAGTAGTATTATGTGCAAGACATACGGTAGTAATATGTGCAAGACATACAGATGTAATATGTACAAGACATACAGATGTAATATGTACAAGACATACAGATGTAATATGTACAAGACATACAGATGTAATATGTATGAGGCTGAGCGTCGCTGCTTTGTTGTTGCGCAGGTGTCAACTTCTGCTACTCGAACCCGTGCATGCACGGCGGCACGTGCGAGGAGACTTCTACCGGCTTCACCTGCACATGTCCGGCCGGCTGGGAAGGCAACCGCTGCCAGCTAGGTACGTCACACACTGCCGCCAAACTGTCACACTCATAGCTGCCACACTGTCACACTGTCACACTCATAGCCGCCACACTGTCACACTGTCACACTCATAGCCGCCACACTGTCGTCACACTGTCACACTGTCATCCTGTCACACTGCCACACTGTCACACTGTCATCCTGTCACACTGCCACACTGTCACACTATCATCCTGTCACACTGCCACACTGTCACACTGCCACACTGTCACACTGTCATCCTGTCACACTGTCACACTGCCACGCTGTCACACTGTCACACTGTCATCCTGTCACACTGTCACACTGCCACGCTGTCACACTGTCACACTGTCATCCTGTCACACTGCTACACTGTCACACTGTCATCCTGTCACACTGCCACACTGTCACACTGCAACACTGTCACGCTGTCACACTGCCACACTATCACACTGCCACACTGTTACGCGGTCACACTGCCATACTCATAGCCGTCAGCGCACGCAGGCTAGATGAACATTTTATGGTTAACTTTATAGAGTCTAGTATCAGTCATGGTAATACACGTTGAATCTGCATTCGGTATAGTGCAGTGTATCTGCGCTCCGTGGGTGGCGGTCGGTCGAGGCGTCAGTTTCACACGTGTTTAAGCTGAGCAACATTCTGCGCGCCTTTACACTGAATTAATCGATGTTATTTTTTATACTTTTTTAAAAGTTGTATTGTTTAAACAGATATTATTGTAATTTCGTTGTTGCTTTCGTCCAATTAGCTCCCAAAATCTGTCAAAATCTCAACGTATACACACGCACGCACGCATGCACGCACGCGCACACACACACGCACGCACGCACGCACGCACGCGCACACACACCAGACACTAGCAGTTTCACTGCAATGTACTAGTGCCGCACCACTAGTGATTTCTGCTTGTGTTGTAGATTCGAACGAATGCAGTGGCAGCCCGTGTGTGAATGCGTACGCGTGTACAAACATCCACGGCGACTACGTGTGTGACTGCATGGACGGCTGGACTGGCAAGAACTGCACCATAAGTATGTCAGCTTTCAGCTGCTACAAACAGGCCTGCTCTCATCTACGATCTTCACGTTAATTCACAACACTATTTCTCTCTCTCTCTCTCTCTCTCTCTCTCTCTCTCTCTCTCTCTCTCTCTCTCTCTCTCCATCTATTCTCA
>NW_014577571.1:142117-153325 GCF_000485595.1 Priapulus caudatus
ATATCTATCTACCTATCTACCTACCTACCTACCTATCTATCTATCTATCTATCTATATATATATATATTGCCGAAATATTGTGTGTAGAAGTTCGTGAGGTGTAGCAGCTGTTCTGAGACATGAATCGGCCTGGCTGTACGTAGAGATTCGAGAAACGGATATATGCAATATATTTACACGATGTTCAGGGTAACGATATCGGTGAGTGTATACTGTGTCGAACGTCTCGTGACGACGATGTGGAGGATGAGCTCGCTGGGATGCTGCATTGCTACGGTAGCCGAAGCCATGCTCACTCGCCGCGATGCACGCATCGGGTTTTTTTGCGCGGCATTCAACTCGTGTTTATTGCATGTAATCGAGAACTAATAATACCTATTATTAGGTATTATTATTAGGTATCGTTAGCTATTGATGTAATTCAAATACAAGTGCATGTACTGAAGACGGTTTTTTTCATGGTTTCTGCAGATAAGAACGATTGTGCTCCGGATCCGTGCAGAAATGGTGGATTGTGTACCGACCTGGTCGCCGATTTTGCTTGTCAGTGCCGGGACGGCTGGAAGGGCAAAGTGTGCAACCTCAGTAAGTGGTCGTGGCAGCGTTTTTCAATGTGCCATAACACTAGGTTTGGTGTTAGTTCTACCAGGTTGCGAGTGATATCGTGAAATCAGAAGGAATTTAGGAAAGTAGGGGTGTAGAAACGTTCAGCGTATTATGTACATAATAGCAGTAGAGGCGTGATTGGTGAAATTGCAAATTTGTTTCTTTTATTTGCCACGTCGATCAAATATTTACACGTTATCACTTTTCGAAGTAGCATCAAACGAAGATTTGCACGTCCGTTTTCCGTAAGGTGTTTAATTGTCAGAACAGTCTCTCTATATATTGAAACGTATTCAGATGAGAAACTGTCGTGTATAGTAGTTGCCACGTGCAAATATGTTCATTCGCATTTTTTTCATTATTTTGTTTTTGTGCTGCAGGAAACAGCCATTGCGATGCGAGTACTTGCAGAAATGGAGGCACGTGCATTGACCTGCCTGATTCGTTCGCCTGTCACTGCCCGCGTGGATGGACGGGCAGTGTCTGCCACATACGTACGTGTGATCGTCTGCTAGTCTCTATACCAGAGGTTCTTAACCTGTGGTTCATGGACCTCTTTTGGGTCCGTGGATGGGATTCCGGGGGTCCGTGAACCAGGCGCATGAAAATTATTGTGTTCATGTGCTTATGTGCATTTTTTGGGGGAAGGGTTCGTAGTTTTCACCAGATTCTCAAAGGGGTCAATGACTCAAAAAAAGGTTAAGAACTACTGCTCTATACCTTCATGGATGTTCACCACTCTCATATCAGTTCTGCTCTGCATTTGATTACTTGGTTATGGAATTTTACTGGTAATGCTTTACTGCATTTGATTGCTTGGTTATGGAATTTTACTGGTAATGCTTTACTGCATTCGATTGCTTGATTATAGAATTTTACTGGTAATGCTTCATTCTGATCTTGTTTGCAGCGATAAATAACAGTTGCGCACAGAATCCGTGCAAAAATGGCGCCACGTGCGTGACGAGTGGCTCCACCTACACCTGCATCTGCACGTCTGGCTACGAGGGCAGGTTGTGTGAAGTGGACACTGATGACTGCAGTCCTTTGCCTTGGTAAGTTCTTCCATGTAGCACTGGCGTACGCGCATAAACATGAAATCTGCATTAATAGGTTTTACGATTAGCAGGGTTTCCCAGAAAATCTATAACTGATTATATTGCAGTAACTAGTGTAAATTATGCAGTGTCTCATTTAATAATAAGATGTTCTGCGATCAGCTGGGTTTCCCAGAAAATCTCTAACTGCTTATATTGTAGTAATACGTGTAAGTTATGCAGTGTCTCATTTCTGCCTCGCTTACTTGCTCTGCAGTTACAACGGTGGCCGGTGCATTGATGGCATCAACTGGTACATGTGCGAGTGTGCCCAGGGTTTCACAGGGCCAGACTGCAGATTTGGTAAGCATCACAAGTTTACTGGTTTTATACTGTATCATATAACGCTGACAATTTACCAACCATGCAGACGTTCCATGGTAGTGCAATTAGGCAGTGCTAAATGGCTTCGTGAATGGTAATATTTCTGAATGGTACCGTTTTGCACTTCCGAAATACCGATCGCTTAGTTAACTCACTAGGAGTGCTTGCCATGCAAGAAAGTATCCCATGCAGTGCAGTGATCATGGGATTTTGACGTTATTTTCCAGAAATTAACGAGTGTGCATCGGACCCATGCCAGTTTGGCGCGACCTGCGTCGATGGTATCGGCAAATACACGTGTGTGTGCCCACCCTACAGAACTGGAAAACTATGCGAGCTAGGTAAGGCTACGTGCTGCCCCCAAAATGCTCTGCGTAAGCCAATCTATATGGAGTATGAAATGATGATAGGGCTAAGTGCAGTTTAGTGTACCTGAGGCATGCACACTGTAGTTGTAATTGCAAGAGTAAATGGAGGAAATGAACGTGTTATACTGTAAAATGTATGCGTAAAATGCACTACTGTTCCGCCTTCCTCACCGTACTCATCTACAACTCATACTTGGTAGTCGACGCTAACCTATCGGCCTGCTTACGTTGCAGTGATGTCGGGCAGGGAGACTTGGAAGCGGTCATGCGTGCGAGACAGACAGCAGTACCCCGACGGACAGACGTGGCGAGAGGGATGCAACAGCTGCACCTGCAACGATGGCAACGTAGATTGCACACAGGTATGCTTGTTAATTACAGCAGCATGCACAGACAGTCAGTGCAATTCGTTGCAGTTAGTGGTCATCCACCATTTTGTCGTTATCATTGGTCAGTGGTCAGTTATATGGTTATCCATATAATGTGAGTTGTCAGTATAATCATATATAATATATGGATATCCATGGAGTAAGAGTCATTAATTATGGCTCGAGATCTTTGCCCGTAACTAATGTAACTAATCTGTAACAGCTTACAGTAGAATATGCATCTAAATAATAAATTGAACTACAAGTGAATTAGTGTTATTAACCTCAAAAGAAAAACTGTAAAAAAAAACGCAACGATCGTGCATGCACGGGCGAGTATACGTGCACGACAATAAAAGTACCGGTAATCGATTTCTACTAGATGCAATGTTTGACGGCAGGATGTAGGCCTAGGCTGTCATTTCAAGTTAAACTCGACTATTGTGGGTAGTCAAGGT
Source organism: Priapulus caudatus (assembly GCF_000485595.1). Taxonomy (NCBI): domain Eukaryota; kingdom Metazoa; phylum Priapulida; class Priapulimorpha; order Priapulimorphida; family Priapulidae; genus Priapulus; species Priapulus caudatus. The sequence goes on from NW_014577571.1 coordinate 145,340, forward strand.
TAACTATGGGTGTCAGCTGTAGCTAGTCTGCTGTAGTAATGCTTGTGGCATATTGGTGGATGATATCTATCTAGTATTAATCTCCATTTTATTACATTACCGACTCACGTCACATTCGTACGCCTTGCAGTTGTGGTGTCCCTCTTCAAACTGCCTGTCCGGAGACCCAGCCAGCCGCTGTCCGATCAGTCAACAGTGCATCATGGTCGCCGACGCCACTTGTTTCACGCCGCCGTGCATGCCGTGGGGGGAGTGCAGGGACCCGGTCGTGCCGGCGTCGGTGGCTCCCTCTCACGACTGCCGGCCTAACCACGCCGAGCTTAGCAGCAGCTGTGTCCGAATCTCACTGTTCTTTGACAAGAACAAGATGCCAGTGGTATGTGTGACACACAGAGATGTTCATGCACAACCTGCATTAATTACTGCATTAATTGCTGCATTAATTGCTGCATTAATTGATTTCTATGTGAATTTCTATTGAATTGTGACGCGATTAAGATAATTGGTTAGCATTGAGAAATTGCTTGTAATGTCTGAAGACGTACATTTTCGGTTTAGCATACGTTTCACTTGTTTGACAAGTTGTTTCAAAATCAAAATCAGTTCATTGTGAACGTCAAAGTGAGTAACCTTGCATGTGTTTATTCGTGCAATAACAATATATTAAGAAGCGCGCACAATGAGCGAAGCATTTCTGTACGTGCGAATTTAAATTGTCGATACCCAGTGCAGGCTGATAATATCTGTGTTTTTGCCTTACAGGGAATAACAGTCGAGTACCTCTGCACTATGATCAGCAGACTGCCCCACCTGGTGGCGATGACAATAAACAACCATCTGACCATTCAATGCGATCAGAAGAGCAGTGTAGACAGCACATTGGAAATCACTGTGGTATGTGTGTCAAATGTATGGCAGCAGATAAAACCCTTACCCCCTCAACATAACGCTGTTGTGGCCTATGCGTGTTGTGCGCTATCGTTTATGCACTTGTGGCATCTGATCTTCCCTTCACCATTTCAACAGATATCATTGGTTATATAGATTTATATAGATTTATACAGTATGCTGCATGATAGGTTTCAACGTTGTGATCGATGGAATATGACCAGTTGGTCCCAATGTATGTGCAAACATTTACATATAACATCGATATGTAAATTCAGTTCGCGACACTGTTGTTCGTTAGTGGCTCCAGACCAGGTCGCTAACGATGCGTTTGCTTATTACTATAGTCTGGCTCCGACGGATCGCGCACCATCCTCGAGGTGGCCAGCGGTGTGCGCGATGCGATTGCGCAGCAGTCAGGGCGGCAGTCTAGCCTCGCCGGCCTCACGCAGGTGCAGATCGAGTCTGGTGAAGTGACGCGGCCAGGTGAGTGTGTTAGCTCGTGCTTTCCTACGCGTGATACATGCGGGAGTAGGGTAATACGTGAACCATTGTGGGAGAGTACAGCTAGAGTAGTCAGGTGTCAATAATACTTTCACTTCTACTTCTACTTCTATACTGGACAGTCCGTAAGGAATAAACGTCCAGGGCGGGTGTGACCTAGCTTGGGTAAAGCCAGGTAGTTAGCCTTTTAGCCGAATGGCACTGAGGGTGGTCACGGCCAGAGTTTTTTTTGCACTTTTGGTGGTTCTTTTACGTCCCCATTGGAGGACTGGAGGGATAGGTTGTCAGCAGCATCTTGGAGTGGTGGGTGGTAGTAAACCTGAAGGGGGAGGGGGTGTTGGCAATTATCTTGCAAGAGGTCAGGGCCGTAGGCTGAGCAAATGCTTAGAGGGGGGGGGGGCAATGACGGATCCAGGATTTCAAGGAAGGGGTGCGAAATAAGTGGTGGGTCTGGGGGTCCTACCCAGAATATTCTGAAAATGTAGATCGCAGAGGTGGGTGGTAGTATGTTTAATGTGGTGGGGTGGTAGAACACCTGAAGGGAGGAGGGGGGCATCAATTGTCTTGCAGAGGTGGGTGGTAAAATTTTTAATGTGGCGTGGTGGTAGTACACTTGAAGGGGCGGGGGTAGCAGCAGTTATCTTGCAAGATTTTGCAGTATTTTTTAATGTCATGGCAGTAGACCTGAAGGGGTCACGTCATGCCAAGCATTATTTAGCTTTTGCCATTTTGTCATAGAGGTCATTATGTAACGGTGAAATTATATATATATATATATATATATAGTGAGAGTCAAATGCTTTGCCCCTAATACTTACGTATATATAAAAATAAATAATATAAAGCTTACGTTAAAGCTAGCAAAAGCTGTCGTGACAAAACGAAACTCTCATAGCGACCCCTGACTAACAAAAAACAATCCGACCGAATGCCGAAACAAAAAACGAACGCGCTCTCTTGTTTCTGTCGCCAGGCTACGTGACGCCGGTCGTCTGCGCGGCGATGGCCGTCGTCGGCGCCGTCGCCGTGCTGCTGCTCGTCGCGTGTCACCGGCGGCGACGACGGAAGCGGCGGGCGTCTGCCGCGCACCGGGAGCGACTCGCCGGCAAGCTTCGCTCGCTGGACGATCAGGCGAAGACGAACAACCAGAATCGCGAGAACCTGCGTCGCTACCACAACCCGCTCGGCCGCAAGGACAACGTGGTGCCGTCGAGCGAGTCGAGCGACGTCATGGAGCTCGACCTCGAGCTCGATAAACCTCCGCCGCTGGTGGCGCCCCCCGGCGGCGGCATCCCGCGCGACCTCTACAAGGTGTCGTCGCCCGAGGCGCGCAAGAACACGAACGTCGTGCACAACCGGTTGGACGCGGCGACGCCGCCGCCGCCGCCGCCGCCGCCAAAGGATCTGAACTTGCGAGCGTCTCGGCAGCAGCAGCAGCAGCGGACGCGGCTGAGCCCGGAGCGCCTTCTGGAGGTGATCGTGTAGCGGCGGCTGGCGCCCCATTGTGCCGGCGGCGGCGGCGACCGACCTTGTGATATGTGACCGAGCGCCGTCCGTCCTGCAGTTTCACTACCAAAGCCGTCTCCCTCCACTCGCGCGCGCGCGGGTACGCAACGCCCCGCGCCGGCACTTCGCCGGTCAGAAAGACGGGCCAGACGACCGGTCAAACGATTGTACGTGCGCGCGCGGTGGGGCGAGGGTCTTCGTTTCGTCGTCCAGCTGTCCCGCGTATCGATGCGCTCGACCGTGATGCGGAGGCTGAGGAGACGCCGGCCGATCGCCGTGGCGACGACGACTTGCGGCGATCGAGCAGAATCTTCCATTCCGTGCCGTCAGGCGGCGCATCGGGCGCGGTGCAGGAGAGGAAGGAAAATCAGTTCGCGTTGTTGAGGGGGATTCTCGCCAAGCGGCCCGTGTGCGTACGTACGTACGACTCACGTTGCATAGCTGGGAGCCGAAAGGAGCCGAGAGAGAGAAATCTATTTGCGATGAAGTGCCACCTTCCAAGCGAACCAACCACGCGCGCTTTAGGTGTCTGTGCGTGCGTGCGTGCGTGCGTGCGCGTATATATACGCTGTTGAGCACAGTGGCCCACACGCATGCTTCGCGTTGCCACTGCGCCGTTGTTCCATGTAGCTAGCTTTGTCGATGTTACGGAAACCGTGCCACGAAGAGACAACCGCGAGATATGTAGCTGGTTGTAAAAGCATTGTACCAAGAAGAATGTCCAGATTGATGGAGAAGGTACGAGCGAGAGAAGCTGGATGAAGATGGAGAGAGAAAGAGAGAGAGAAAGAAGAGAAAAAGATAGCTGCTATTTTGCTACTGCATTGTGGACTTTTTTGTGTTGTAAATACAGCATATTTATTTTATTTATGGCCTGTAAATAAGTAAGAAGAAATCTGTGTATATGTGACGTTATTTAAAATGCTTGTGTACTATTTATGTACGTACTGAAGGTAAGTACAAAAAAGGTTTAATGCCACTGTCTGTAGTTTATGTTTTCATGTAGAACGTATAACTTTATTTTTTCAACCAAAGATAAAGAATGACAAGTATCGTGACAATGCTCGTACCCTAAACACTCCGAGAGTTACAGAAGCAAGACAACATGGGAAAAACGTGTCTTTTGTTCTGAGAAAAATTTATTTACTCCCCCCCCCCCCGACCCACAAAAATGAGAACGAACGCAAATCAATTAATCGAATTATTTACATACATTATGCGTCATTATTCAGAGATGCGTAGCCATGGTAACGTGTAGGTGGGTATAGCTTGTTAAGCGACTGTGTCGTTCGGGAACATTTCGTCTGCGCATGCGTAGCGGGGATGCGTTATAACGCAGCGTCTAGGAATGCTCCCCGCAGCTCCTGCGACTATTTATAGCTAGTTACATATTTGCTACTGATGGCGGTGGTGGCTAGCGCACACACATACGTGCAGCTTCCAAGTGCTCAAGGTAAAATGGCGGCCGTTGCTTCGTTGCTTTCTATTTAAAACGCCAACGGCGCTGTGACGTCGTGTCGTGATTCGTCCCTGAAGTACATGAATTAATTACGGCAAGCGATAGGTCTTCTCATATGTCGATTCTTTTCCAAAAGTTGCGCGGGGGAAAAAGTGAAGTGACCCTCCCCGCGAGTGCTCTCCCGTGAGAAGGTCTGTGCGGGGGACGCGTGCATGAAGTGGGAGAGGACCGTTCGTTTTGTTCCTCTTCCCGCCGTTCGTTTCGTTCAGTGACGTTTTTCTTCTTCTTGATGATTCCGCTGCTGATGTTCCCTTGCAGCAAATTGCGAAATGACGCCATGTTGCTTTAGTTACACTGTTCTTGCGTTTGGGGGCGCTGCCTGTTACGCGGCCCGTTTCCTTGTAGTTAGACGAAGACGCCTCATCGAAAGATGAAGAAGTCAGAGTTTTTCACGCACCGGTAGCGATAATATGCTCATCTGTCATCTCTGGCGGCCATAACAGCAAGACATGAATAATATTATACTATATATATATATATATATATATATATTATATATATATATATATATATATATATATACATATATGTATGTGTGTGTTATAATTTTATAATTGAAACAACAGAACAGTCGTGACAAATACAAGCGCGCGTATGTAGCTTCGGAAGTCACGTGACTAATACGTCGGCGTGCGACGTATGCGCAGCTAACTTGTAAATGTCGCCAGATGAGAATCGAATGAGCATATGATATCGCTAGTGGTGCGCGTAGTTTCTATATCTGTTCGGTAGGTTCATAGTTGGTTCAGTTGAAGGCGCTTTAGTGAATGCGTGTGTGATTAATACGCTGATGGTGATATAGGTCTCCTATTGGTCTCTTGGTCAATGTTTTTTTCGCTTCAAACATCGCTACTGATGGCAGCAGGTCAAGCTAATTATTTCTGTTATTTTAATATATTTCTGGTAAGTTTTATGACGACGACGATAGTAATACTAGTAAGTTATCGCATGATTAATTGTAAACTGATTCAGAGGTAGTGATGGATGAGAAGAGATATTTAGTTTATTAACTTATTATAGAGCGATAATTTTTTTATTTTAATTTTTTCGAGATTAACGGTGGTAAATGAAGCCAGGTTTCTCCTGGTTTCTCGAATGACTTCGGGAAGGGGTAATTTCCCATGTTTCCACTATAGTAGTGATAAGAACAAATGCGTAACGGTTGTGCAAACGCAAGCAGCCATTTCCCTCATCCCCAGTGAGAAACGCGTGAAAGATGAGCGAGCGTTTATTGAGTGTCCTTTTTGTATGTAAATTTCTTTGAGCCTCGATTTCTTCGATTTAAATTCCATTTCTTCAGTGAGCCAGGGCCTTATTCTCATGGTCTTAATGTAAACTTTGAGAAATAAAATATTGTCTATAATGTATATTTTTGCGTTACCTCGTTGAACTTCTATTTCTGTCGTCATACGCACGTCTTTGACTGACTCTAAATGTCTCTGTTGCCGAGGCCACGAGTTTTCTCGACGACTTGCGGAGTCAGTCTAAACTTGCTGTGCGATCGACGCAGTTTTGGTATTTATATAGCCGCCATTTTTTTCTGTGATGAAATTTGCGTAATGGAGAATCTTACGTCCGACACGAAGTTAATACGAGAGAAGTATAAACACATCACAGCAATACGTCTCGTTCGCATACGCAAACTACGTGCAGATTTCCCGCACCGATTACGCTGCGTTTAATCAACGTTGAGAAATGTACAACAACAACGTACGCGAACATAATTCGTACAAATGTAGCCTACGTGAAAGAAATGTACGCGCGTGGAAACAGGGCGAGTCATGCAGCGGGGAGAAACTCAGACGACTAGGCAAACATGGCTGGGGTGGAGTGTCAGACTACCAAACGCGCTACGTTTGGACAGATGTTCGTGCCAAAAAACCGTTACAAACTCGGTTCCTGAGCGCATTGACCGCACGCACGTATATCCGAATGCTCTTGGAGTAATCATTCTGAAGTCAGAATCAGAATCAGAATCAGTCTGAATCAGTCAGAATGATTACTCCAAGATTGAACAAACGAGACCGAAATTAACGCAATAGCGGAACACAATTTGCATTTAGAACGCGGATTCCTCCTCGTAGTGAATACAAGCTTTACGTTCCTTAGCATCGCTCGATAAGAGCACGTGTATAAACGTGACGTAAAAAATGATCTAAACGTCGCAGCGTCTTTGAAAATTGCGTTCTTATTCTGTAACAAAACGCACGGTCACAATTGTGAACACATTTATGTCTACGTCCTCTACTATCTGCTTGGCGTTGAGAGACACCGTGCTCGTTACTCGTTAGAAAGACATTACGATTAATATTTTCGTTTACTAATTCGAATGTGACGCAATATGAGACACCGGGTTCATCCTCTACAACGGGCAGCGTCACCGCCGATAGCTGCTGATTATTAATTATCATTAATTATTATTAACGATCATTGATGAGCAATCGTCACTAATCAGCGATAAGGATGCGAGAGATAACAAACAGCTAGCTATAGTTAGTATATCTAATATCACAGCTCATTATGGTGATGCGTACAAGCCACTTCTACTGCGGGAAGCGCGTGAGCTAGTACGACAGGTAAAGAATATAGACTTTCTACGAATTCGAGACGCCACTGGATCAAGCTTAATTAGCAGTGTTGTTATTTGATGATTGATTGTTGGTTTAGATGATCAATGACTTCTAAATAATCCACGAAAAGCTAGCTTTTTTTACGAACGAATATCACACAGTATTCTTCCAGGTTTCACACATTCACACATTTCTATATCCGCCCGCGCACGCGCACGCACACGCGCACGCACGCGCGCCCACGTATTATAAGCGTACTCGCAGATGCGGAAAACAAATTTGCCATGAAAATGCTCAGTTACCTAGTGGCAATCCACTGTACTATTCTTTCTATACTTACAAGCATAGATAATGTCGAAGGTTTGACGATTACTATAGATGGAATAATCAGGCGCAAAACACATGAACGCCTACGCACGAACACGCACGCACACGCACCAACGCTGGCACAAACATACACGGCGTGAGAACATGCGCAATGTCTGTATATTGTAGACAAAAAACATTATTCTAATAACAAGCTGTATTGCTAATTTTTAAGCTATAATGGAGGGTTTACAACCAACGTTTAATAGGTTATAAATAACGGCATCATGCGATGACATTTTTAACAGCTGCCAATGTAGCTAGCAGGCAAATAAAAATTCAAATAATAAAAAACAAAACATAAATGACCAAAAATAACATTGTCATCACTAATTCGGCTCGTGAGGAATGTATCATTAAAAGCGACTGCTTGGAAAGGGTACATAATTGCTAAGACAACAACACTATGTATGAATATGTCATAAATTAGATGGATTATACTTATTGGTTTATATTATTTGTTAGACAAACTAATATAAATATGCTTGAAATTGTTATACTATGTATTCATAAACATCAATGTCAATCAACACCGTTCTATTTCCAAGTCGTTTGCTATTCTCTATACGCATGAAGTAAAAACGGACGTACACACACACACACACACACACACACACACACACACACACACAC
>NW_014577571.1:154238-172336 GCF_000485595.1 Priapulus caudatus
TATATATATATATATACATATCACAGAGTCGTACACGGGGCAGGAAAAGGATGAAGAGGAAGGCTACACTCACAGTGAAGGAGTCATTGGCCAGTATAGCTACCAAGCGAGGGATATCCGATATAGCATCCCATCATCGAAATTTTGCAGCGCGTACAAGTTGAAAATGCACTCGTAAATCCTACTCTATAAACGATCGCCTAATGTGTTTAATTTATTCCGGATAAATTTAGAGTATGTTTTGACAGATTTAAATTAACTTACCCGCCAGCACCAGTAGCGCTTGCCAGAGAACTCGCGAAGCGGGAACGTTGACTAATACTGCCCTGCCTGAAAACATATTCCTTCCTTCCACGATTTTAAATCGCCGACGAAAATGTACGTGCACTTAGTCGTCGAAGGTGATCATGTTATATTTTGTACTCCGATTGTTTTTCGCGTGATTTTCTATGAGGCGATCTCTCTGGTTGCGACACACACTATGGCCTCACATGGAACATGCTAGCAGTGCACGTATACTAAATAAAAATGCTCACATCGGACTGTGGACTTCCTATTTGCTCTGACACCGGCATAAAATTTCTCTTATTTGCTCGTCTCGCTATAGTCTGGCCTGCACTTGCGCAGTTGCTCGCCCATGATACAGGAACACCGAAAGGTGAGTCACAATTTTTTTCTTATGTATACAATCGTTCTATGAACTCTCGAAAGCGAATGAGTAGAGAAGCGACTCAAATCGACAGCACATGCGAGAACCCATATAAAACCGATATTGCCGATTTTTCCGACAGCTAAACAAACAGATTCGATAATGCGAGACAAGCAGATCGGGCGGGGTAAAAACTGTGGGGGCGATCTCTGTCGACCACACAGCAACGTGCGCGCGTGCACTGCGCCATGTAACCGCGACACCCACCACCACTCACGCGCCCCAGACACACCGTACCCACAGCTGCCTGTCTCCCCCCATCCCATCTCCCACCCCTGAACTTTCACGCAAAGTTTAACGTTGTTGTAATAGTGTGAGAAATAAAAATAAAAACGCAGTCACGTGGCGAAAAGGTTACGTTGAGAAATGCCATTGACTGGAACCACGACGTAGTCCAAGAATCATCCACGTCATGCGATGACGCACAACATCTCACACGTACAGGATATATATATATATGTATATATATATATGTATATATATATAATTATGATATATACCTCCTTCCCCTAGGACTCACACACATTCTTTCCAATTATGCCCTCTGATCAGTTAGAGAAATATACTTGACATCCGTAGGCCTACACAATGGCTGCCAATAATATTCCAACTGTAGTAACTGTACAACTGTGTGTTTGTATAAACTACAAATCTAAATACACACACGTGTAGCAATCTACCCACGTCAAAATATTGCAGCTGAAGGCTTTCACGTAAAGCATTTTTATTCGGTTATTTCAATCCACAACGAAATTTCTTTGTCTGTGCCTACGTTCGCACGCCTACGTACGCGTGCACCCTCGCACCTCACATCTCTTCATCGCCTCAGCGGCGTAATTTTCCAACGGATGTCCGTAGAACACGTACATAAGTGTCCGGCATGGCAATGCCCCGAGCGCGTTTATGTTTTAGGATGCCGCGCTTAGGCTAGTGTAAATGTTACTATATATTAGAAAATGTTTTGCATTACTCCAGCGACTCAATTTGCTAGAGTTCTCACCCTAAGCATGGTATAAGCCTAAAGGCCCCGTCACACCATAGCGTATGCTGAAACCTATGAGTTGCGTGTAAAAAATATTTTTATACGCACCAAACGCAACCTAAATCAACAATTTTGTCAATTTCTAAAGGCCCCGTCACACCATAGCGTATGCTGAAACCTATGAGTTGCGTGTAAAAAATATTTTTATACGCACCAAACGCAACCCAAATCAACAATTTTGTTAATTTCTAGCCTATTCAACCTATGGGTTGCGTGTGAGTTGCGTGTCGGGTTGCGTGTGGGTTGCGTGTGGTTGCGTATGGGTTGGTGTAGGTTGCAGAACTGACTTATGATCTCACCAATCTCTGCAATCACCAAGGTGCGTACGAGTTTGGCGACGTGCGAGTTTGCGTGCCGAGTATGCGCTGTGAAGTGCGTGCAGACTTAACGAGATTGTGTTTGAAGCTTGCGTTCAAACTTACAAGTTGGCGTCTGGACTGCGTGCTAGTTGCGTGCTAATTGCGATATCGGTCACGTGGTAAAAACTGTATATAAAGAACGCTGTTAATTAATAAAAACACTGTAATAACGGTAAAACTGCATGTGGAGTACTTGGGTCCCGAAGGCCAGGTGGGCCGCAACGTGACTGCCAGCTTCAGGCGCAGGGTCGGCAGGGGCAGCCTAGTACTTGGTGGTTTGGCTTGGTGATGCGAGCACCAACTCTCGGCGTAGCGAGCTCATCGTACATCTCGGGGGGGGGGGCATCCTCATGAAGTTTCTTGAATGCACCTTGGGTCCTTCGTTCCGGACTCCACCAGAAGCTGGTCTGTGAGCGACCAAAGTCCCAAGCGCACTGCTAATTATGTCGCTAACCACCTCTTCTTCTTCTTCTTCTCTTCTTCTCCCCTCTGTTATTTATTCTGTATGATGTTGGAGTGCTAAATTTGACAGATTAAACTGATATCCAATAACAGCAAGAGGTAGCTCGCATGTTGTCCACCTCGGAGGTCCACCAACAACTGACACCCGATACTAGAAAAGTCCAATTATTTATACCATTTCTCAACTACGTCATGTAGTACGCAAACTAACACGCAACTCACACGCAACTAACTAGGTGGGGATCACGCTGGGATACGCATAATAGGTTGAAGCGTACGCTACTTCCACGCTACATGATCGCGCCAGGCACGCAACACGATCGCACCATATCGCAACAGTTCACGCACACATTTCGCAACAATGTACGCTTACCAAAACATGGCCAGATCCTCAATTTTGGACTGCGATCACTTGGCGTTCATACTTATGAGTTGCGTACGATGTTTGCGATCGTATTGCGGATGTGTTCCGTGCATAGCGTACCTGTTGCGTCCGCTGTTGCGTATAAATTGATCGGAGACATTCGGCAGAGAATTATTGAACAGTTCAAATTTTGAAACTTTAAGGCCCGCGTCACACCATAGCGTATGCTGAAGACCTATGAGTTGCGTGTAAAAAATATTTTATACGCACAAACGCAACCAAATGCAACAATTTTGTCAATTTCTAGCCTATTCAACCTATGGTGTTTGGCGTGTGAGTTGGCGTGTGGTTGCGTGGGGTTGCGTGTGGCGTTGGTATGGAGGTTTGCGTGTGGGTTTGCGAATTGAACTTATGAGCCCGGCCAATATCTGCGATCCACCTCGCGACGAGTTGCTGTGTACGGTTGCGTGCCGGAACTTACGAGATTTGGCGGTTGAGTTGCGTTTCAAAACTTACAAGTGCGCAATTGGCCTGCGTGCTAAGTTGCGTGCGTATTGGCGAATATCGGTCACACGTGGTAAAAACCTGTAAATATAAAACCTGTTATAACGGTAAATACTGCATGTCGGAGTACTTGGGTACCGAGGCAGGTGCGCAAAGTGCTGCCCAGCTTCAGGCCGAGGGTCCAGGAGCAACCTGTATCTGGTGTTTCTGGCTTGTGATGCGAGGAAACTCTGCGCGTAGGCGCTCAATCCGTAAGTCTGCGCGGGGGCATCCCTCATGAGTTCTTTGAATGCACGTTGGTCCTTGTCGGAGTCGACGCAGAAGCTGGTCGTAAGAGACCAAAGTCAAGGCGCCTGCTAAAGGCCGCCGATCACACCATAGCGTATGCTGAAACGGCTATGAGTTTGCGTGTAAAAAATATTTTTATACGCACAAACGCACGCCAATCAAGCATTTTTGCTCAATTATCTAGGCGCTATTAAACTATGGGTTGGTGTGAGTTTTGCGTGTGGGTTGCGTGTGGGTTGCGTAATGGTTGCGTGTGGGTTGGCGAACTGAAACTTATGATCGCCACAAATATCTGCGATGCACGGCTGCGTACGAAGTTGCGTGCGAGTTGAAGTGTGGTTGCGTGGAGAACTTACGGAGTTTGGCGTTTGGAGTTGCGTTCGAAACGTTCCAAGTGGTTGGAAGCTGCGTGCTAGTTGCGTGCTAATTGCGACTATGCGGTCTACGTGGTAAAAACCTGTAATATTAAAACCTGTAGGGGTAACGTAAAAACTGCATGTCGAGTATTGGTAGCCGCGAGGCAGGTGCCGCAGCAAGTGACTGCGGCAGCTTCAGGCGCAGGGTCCCCAGGGGCTAACTGTACTTGAGTGTTTTTGCTTGTGATGCGAGGAACACAACTTTCCGTAGCAGCTCATCGTACGGATCTCGGGGGGCATGCCTCATTGAGTTCTTGAATGCCGCTTGGTGCGCTCGTTCGGAGCTCCACCCGAAGCTGTCGTAGAGACGGCTAAGTCAAGGCTCCTGCCTATACTATCTATGGTTAACACCCACATCTATCTTTCTTCTTCTTCTTCTCTTCTTCTTCTTCTTGATTCTTCTTCTTCTTTTCTCCCTTCTGTTTACCTTCTATTCTGTATGGTTGGAGTGCTAAATGACTCAGATTAAAACTGATATCCATATAAGCAAGAGGTAGCTCGGCATGTTGCCACCTCGGAGGTCACAACACTACTACCGGATCTAGAAAAGTCGCAATTATTTATACCATTTCCCACCCACGCATGTAGTACGCAACTAAGCAACGCAACTCCAGCGACGCACCTAATAGGTTTTTTGGATACGCTGGAATACAGCCAGCAGTAGGTTGGGGGATACGCTACCCACGCAACATGATCGCAACACGGAACGCAACACGATCGCGAACATGATCGCAACAGGTAGGACACATTCGCAAGCTGTCGCTACAAAACCTGGCAGGATAACGTCAACTTTGCACCGCCTCCGCGCATCCCCACCTGCGTTCATAGCTTATGAGGTTGCGTACCTAGTTGCGACTCGCGTGTTGCGATCGTGTTGAGCGATCGTGTTGCGATCGGTGTTCCGTGCGTAGCGTACCTGTTGCGTCCCGTTGCGTTTATAAATTGATCGCAGGCATTCGGCCAGAGAATTATTGAATAGTTCAAAATTTCTGACTTACTGCTGCGTGTGTTGCGATCACCTGCGTGCTTGTTGCGGCAGTACTTCAAAACGTATAAAAGCTATTAGTTGGCGTGTGGAGTTGGGCGTTTTCGGAACTTATGCCACGTATTTTTATTCGCAACCGATGACGCAGCTGGTGATCGCTATGGTGTGACGGCACTTTACTATTGCGGAGTGGTCTGCGATCACGCTGCGTGCTTGTTGCGTACTTCAAACTATAAACCTATTAGTTTGCGTGGTGAGCTTGGCCGTTCGGAACTTTTGCCCACTATTTTTTATTCGCAACCATACGCAACTGGTGATCGCTATGGTGTGACGGCACCTTAAGTAAAAGGATGAAGCGTTAGAACGTGTTCGCGTTGGAAAATGATTACTATGATATTATATATATATTATGTCGCGCGCGTTTAATAGCAGCAGCTTTAAACGTTTTTTTTTATCTTATTATATTGTCAGAAACATTATTATTAGTAGTTATGACATTAAAAGTCCAGATGTTGAAGTGAAGTGTCATGTACAAAAGTATTGACATTTTAGACATTACGATATTTCTGATAACGTTCCCCTACTCTGGTTTAGTTTTTCTTCAACAAGGTATCAACGAATGCTTCATTTCAGCCCTTAAAAAATGATGTGTAGGCCTATATAAAATAAAGTTAATCGTTATAGTTCGAACAGGTCGTAGCCCATTAATGCAGGTGCAATTCACGGAGTTGGTAGTAGATCCAACGCTCGGGCCGCATTTGAAAATCTCTTGGAATATTTTTCATAAACTCATTTTGACTCATAAAATTTCTCACGTACACCGTTCACGTTATTTAAAACTCCTGAAATGCACACCTTCCCGGGCCTATTCTTTATTGTCAATCGCACCATAGATATATATATATCTCTCTATGGTCGCACGTGTTCTGTACGGCGACGTGGCTTCGACGACCTTAACTTGTAGGATAACAATCTTATGAACAAGAAGGGTCCAACAAAGCTAAATTCGCCAGAGATTGAGGACTTATCGCTGCGGTGACTGGTGAGTGTGACAAATATCTTTGTTTTGCTTTAGCAGGTTATTAACCTGAGAGATTTCATGAAACTTCTTCCTAGCCATATTCATCATGTACGTCATGCTGTCTCTGCAGGTTTTTCAGACGCTCATAAAAAAATTATTCGCGCGTGTGTCAGCGCACGCTTGGTTACAGTGGTATCCCAGCTACTCTGTTGAAATCACACATATAAAATAGAGAGCCCAGTACTTGCTGTGTAAACTCTCCCAATCTGCAATACATCTGATTCTCACCATAGATATATACATAGATATATACAAACACACTGTGTTTGTATAATACTATATACAATACATGTATCTATAATCTCACTTTGATAGGGCATACAGTTTTATCGAATTTCTGCTAGAGCCCACACGCAGTATTTTGCCATGATAAATATGTACTTGTAGGTTATCTATGATCTCACTTTGATATTGCATACAGTTTTCTCGAATTTCCACCATACCATATAGTGAATGCTCAGGTATATGTTCATGCCCGGTATCTGTTAAAAGAATTACTATTCCCGTTGTTATTATGTATATAAAATGGAGAACCCATACGCAGTATTTTACCAAGATAAATATGTACATGTATATGTTCATGTATCATGTTCATGTTCATGTACATCTATGTATACATGTATCTATGATCTTACTTTGATAGGGCGTTTTCTCGAATCAGGCCCGTAGGAACTAGGGGGGGGGGCGCCTGCCCCCCTCCAATAATTTCCAGAAGTTTGTTTAAGTTACAGCCACTATCAATTGTCCAAAAATAACTAAAAACAGTTTCAACATTAATACATTGATTTTTGGACAAGTACACACTGATACATTTCAACAGCATAATGACCATGCATGTGCACAAAGAAGTAACAAAGATTATATCAACCTGTTCATAGGCATTTTATTTTCGGGATTTTTTTTGATAAGTCGACAAAATCTTCAATACATTCCACCGCCACACCGACCGAATAGACATATCTATTCTTGGACATTATGTGTTGCTCATCACATACATTAACTATGTATATAACCGTTTGTTACATAATGCACATATCATTCATGCACGTTTCATTCTTTTCTCCCAGCTTACATGTACAATGTAACATTTGCAATGCCAGAATGCACGAGAAAGCGTCATTTCAATATTAAAAATTAAAAAATTTGACACCCCCGTTCCAGGCCATCCCCCCATCTCGGCGCTTTACGCCCCTCACACACTCTAAAGCGCGTCTATAACCCATTGCCCCTCAATTTCATATACCTTCCTACGGGCCTGTCTCGAATTCTTGCTATACTATAGTAAATGCTCAGATATACGTTCATGCCCGGTATCTGTTTATAGAATTACTATTCCGTTGTTATTATCAGGAGTAGATAAAGAGAAAGATAAAGAGTTCCCTTTATCTACTCCTGTTATTATGCAAATAAAATGGAGAACCCATACGCAGTATTTTGACATGATAAATAATGCCACTATGTTAAAGACACCTTGTCACACATAGACAACTTCCAATCGCAATACTTTCACATTGGTGATATTAGCCTGGCCAGGCTCTGCGACTGTTTCACGCCATGACGTAGTGAAAGGTGTTCAATCCTAGTTTGGGACCCCTGTATATATAGTTCGCATATGTATGCTAAACTAGGGCTGCTAAACTAGGTCTGGGCCGCGAAAAAGCGAGGTTGCTTGTAGCCAGAGCACGTGCTATATGGTATCAGGACAAATACCCCCCAGACAATCACCCCCAGACAATTACCCCCGGACAATTACCCCCGAACATTTACCCCCCCCCATGCCATTCACCCCCTCTAGCCTCCTCCCTCCTTCCTCCTCCTCCACGCACTTTCTCCGCCACCAATGCTACTCGCTGCCTCCACCACCTTTATCCGCTTTCCTCCTCGCAGCAGTACCTGGCCCTGCCGCTACCCTCCTCCTTCTCTACCCTCCTCCACTCTGCCCCTCGCTTCTGCTCTTCCTCTTCCTTCCTGGCCATCTCTCATCCTCCACGGCTTCTCCGTCCTTCTTTCCTCCTCCACCTTCTTTCCCCTCCGCTCCTCTCTCCTCCTCCAACTTCTGCCCTCCTCTCTCCTCCTATCCACCTTCTCCCCCTCCTTCCTGCCTCCACCTTCTCTTCTCCTCTGCCTCCACCACCTCTCCCGCCTCCTGCTCTTGCCCCTCACCTTGCTTTCCCTTCCTCGCTCGACCTCCTCCCTGTATCACTCTCCCCGTATCACTGTTCAACAATAAATAATAAACACCAAGTGAGTAATTGTCCGGGGGGTAAATGTCCGGGGGGTAATTGTCTGGGGGTAAATGTCCGGGGGTTAATTGTCTGGGGGGTGATTGTCCGGGGGGTGAATGGCATGGGGGGTAATTGTCCGGGGGTGATTGTCCTAGAACCGCGTACACACATATATATATATACACGTACGTGGTTCTATACGTCTATATATATGTGTGTACGCACGTATATATATAGTGCGTCACAGTGCGTGTATATACGTGCTATGTTGTAGCTATGGTTATTGTACCACTGGTATATATTCGTCGTGTTTATTCTTCTTCTAGTAATTCTGATTAACCGGGGTCTTCCACTATTGAGCATTGAATCAATAGTCTTCTATCTTCATCACAATGAATGCATGCAAATGTCATTGATGAATTGTTGGCAATGTCATAATGCAGGGCCGTAGCCTCTGGGGGGGGGGGGTTCAAGGAGAGCAGCTGCCCTAGCTTTTGGAGCAAAATTACAAAATAAGCTTCGCTAATAACCGTAAATAACCCTAACCTGATTTTTTTGGTCACTTATCCGTGAAAGCCTTGTCTCAGACCCACCCCTACCACACTATGGACGTCAATCAAGAGCTGTGCCTGTCGCTCATCATTACACAGTTGAGTCAAGAAATTTTGCCCCCCTCCCCTAACAATTTGCTCAGCCTACGGTCCTGGAACATTTAATCAATATTCTTCTATCATCATAATGAATGCATGCAAATGTCATTGATGAATTGATGGCAATGTCATAATCTAATGAGAGTAGACTAAGCACGTGTTATGCTTGTCTATGCGTAAACTGATTAATCAAGTTTAATCAGGTCTTCATTTTCACATGTAGATTTCATTAAGTATATATACATTATAATGATATGATGACTAGAAACAACAACTGTTACTTATAGTAACACCGGCTTTATTTATTTCAAGCTTTTCCATGTACATGTGTCAACTGGAAGATTAAATTGTAAACGGAAACTGCTGCGTTCTAATTGTGTCACCACAATGAACCCATGCACATCTTTATTGATTATACCAGCGGTTAATAATGACAAATTTGTCATTATTAACCGCCTGATTATACATAGGTTCACCCTAACACAGCGTGTATGTAGGTTACAACTATAGAAATATATAGAGACACTAGATAGTCGCTAACTAGTATTATTTCTATAGTTACAACACGCAGACTGAAATTCTGAGTCGAGCAGCTGAACAGTTTTTCCAGCTATTTTTCTCATTTTCACATGATCTACAGACACTCCTACCCTGTAAACTGGAGCAGCAAACGTTACCAATTACTGGGTTTTGGTGATTTCAATCTTCCCACTTTTCTGTTAGTATACTGATAAAGTATGGTGGCCAGGTGCTGTAAAAATGCCTGTGCTAGAGCCAGTCCCCATTAACTCCACACACAATTAGGCATACAACATTATATTACCATGAATATATGTATACACTTATCACATACATGCCTACTCATACTATGAGTATATATATACATATTTATTTATGTATTTATTTATTCATGACATTACTGTATGCTCACACGTCTGTACAGTCACGGGGCCAAATGACCCGACTACATATTTCGACTTCCAACCAAAACGTAAACTTAGAAGATTTTTTCACACATTAGCTATTAGTTGCATAGCTGACCAGATTTGGCTGAGGACATGATCACCTCGACATAAATCTTGAGTGGCTTAGGTCGCAATGTGATTCCATGAGTACCATCCAACAGCCTCGATCACACTTCGTTAATGACAGCTTAGGACCTAGTTAATGATAAGGAATGTTTACAGAATACTAATTAATCCAACTCATTACGTTTTGTCCTAAACAACAACTAGTATCTAAACATCATTTCCAAGTTTTATCTTTATAAGAATTGTCATTACTTTACGACTACAACGACGATTAATTTCGATTTCAAGGTCGTTAGAAGTGGTTAGAGGTCACTCAGTAACATTGCAAATACCATTAGCTACTAACAAACTAAATCAAAACTGTAGCAATGCCGACAAAATGTCCGTCGCCTTGCTTCACAAACTAGCGCCATCTAGCCTGGACTGTGCCTCGCTTCACAAACTAGCGCCATCTAGCCTCAACTGCGCCTCGCTTTACAAACTAGCGCCATCTAGCCTGGACTGTGCCTCACTTCTCAAACTAGCGCCCTCTAGCCTCGACTGTGCCTCGCTTCACAAACTAGCGCCATCTAGCCTGGACTGTGCCTCGCTTCTCAAACTAGCGCCCTCTAGCCTCGACTGTGCCTCGCTTCACAAACTAGCGCCATCTAGCCTGGACTGTGCCTCGCTTCACAAACTAGCGCCATCTAGCCTGCACTGTACCTCGCTTCACAAACTAGCGCCCTCTAGACTGGACTGTGCGTCGCTGTGCAACCGATCCAGGTGGCGCTCTAACGTCGTCTCGTTGCCGTCGTTCTCGACGACGTGGTCCCACGCGACTCCCTCGTCCAGTCCGCACTCCGACTCGGCATCGTCGACGCCCTCTGTGAACGTCCAGCCGCGCGCACGCCGCGTCGCCTCGCACGCGACAACCCGCACAAGCACCGTCTGTCGCGCGAATCGCCGCCGGAAGAACGCGACGTCCGTGCGGCGACGCGCGTCGCTCACAATCCACACGGGGGCGCCGGCATCGCGCGCGCCAGCCGCCGTCAGTTCGCAGAAGAAGTCCGGGTCGCGCTCGCGTTGCTCCTCGCCCCATCGGATCATGTCGCCACGGTAACGCTCCTTGTACGCGCTCGCGTCGAGCAGGCGCGCAAAGTCGAGGTCGTGGTCGCGCGCGTACTGCTCTTTTAGTGGCGCGGACAGCCTGTAGATGGCGCTGCAGTCGGCGCCGATGCGCTCACGCAGACGCTCGGCAACGTAGTCTTTGCCGCACTTACGCTTGCCGCTGAAAACGAAGACTACGCCAGGTTGCGCCGCCATCGTTCTCGTATCGCGTGAACGTAGTTAACTGCGGGGGCGCTTTCTACTCGAGGTTCGAGTTTGTTAGCAAATGTGGAACACACGTAGATAATTATGTGTTAGATATTGCGTCAAGCCTCTAGGTGTTTTACTGCTTCAAAGAAAAAATGTTCAATTGATGTTAATCCGTCGATGAGGAAATGTTTAAGCAGCATCGATCGACCACTGTTCTAGTATCCAAACAATGTTCATCGATTTATGTTCCAATCAGTGTCAATTGATCGAAGATCATACGTCAAATCGATATCATTTGACTGACAATCAAATGCTCAATTGACGGTTATCCAGTCAAGAACTTGCGAGCATATATCTGAGCTTTCCTGTCAAAGGCGACTGACTTGATGCGCGAGTTTGGTTCGTAGAACGGGTTCAGGGCATGCTACAAAGAGAAGAAAACACTTATTACAAAACGGCAACCTACTAAGCTGGCAACTGATATATGCACCAATTAGCTAGTTTACTATAGCTGGTAGAGTGAATTTACAGTATAAACACATATAGGATATTCCTGTACTGCCAATGTGTGCTTTACATTGCTCTGTAACCTGGACTGGAGTAGCATAGGTACGCACCACTGTATCACACTTATACCAATAACTAATTACTAATACCACATCATCCAATCATATCCTGATCATATGTACCACCCGTGTATCACAAAAAATTATAGTTCATCTATTATTAGTATTAACCACGTGTTCTGGGTACCACACACGCCTAGAACTTTTTTTTCTTCTGGACGTGCAAACCACCCACCCATGACTTCTAGAGAATCGCACCACCCCTGCCTTCCAGACATGTGTGCTACAACTTTCTAGACATTTGTGCCACCCATGTCCTCTGGCCCAGTATACCTCTGACATTCTACCCAGTCTACCAGCTATTTCCTCTAGCCATGCACACCATACCTATTTACCACCCCAGCTCTCTAATAGTTGTTCCACTTTCTGATAAAATGATAATTAAATTTCAATTTCAATTTTTTTAATTTTTATAAAATTTTCATGAGTAAGATTTTGCGAGACAGCTTATTAGACAGTAAACAATATGAATAGCGCTCTACTAAACACCGTCTGTGTGTAAAGATCAAGGCACCCACACATTGCCTTTGACTCATGCTGTCTCTATTTGCTTTTAGTCACATGGATCCTAACTGCAGTCTTAAGGACTTTGACCCGTCACTGTCTTCAAAACAGAAAAACTAATCATTTTCAGACGGGCACGAACTGTAGACACTTTAATAATAGCAAACTAGCAAATGTGAGGTTTTGCGGGTAGGCTCTTCCACTACAGAATACAGAGTCCGCATCAGCAATGCCCTACAAGAGCTGGGCTTTGCAAATTGTAATTCCGAGACTAGCAAACGTCCCAGTATGGTCGCTCAACTCTCCCACCACCCTTGTGCATTCCTGCAGCCTGGTATCCCTCACGTGTGTGTCTCTACCACAGTGTGGGTTGCTTCACTATGCAGAATCCATACTGGTAAGTAAAGTGCACCGGACCGTCCGAACGTTGCAGTATACAGAGGGGAAGGCAGGTTCTCTGGGGAAGTGGGTAGTCGAATGCACTGCTTTACTTGGACATACTATACAGGATTGTGTTGTTTGCCTGGGAGCTTGGGAAACAGGGGGGAAGGCAGGTTCTCTGATAATTTGGAAGTGGGTAGTCGAATGCACTGCTCTACTTGGACACATTTATACAGGATTGTGTTGTTTGCCAGGGAGCTTGGGAAACAGTGAGAAGGCAGGTTCTCTAAGAAATGGGAAGTGGGTAGCCGAATGCAGACACATTTATACAGGATTGTATTGTTAGCCAGGGAGCTTGGATGAGCCCTATCTAGCTCACAGGTAGCACATCAGGCCACAATTAAATGAAAGTGTCAATGACACTGTAGCTCACCACAAATAACGTTTTTATAATATTCAGATTTAGGCACTGCCTAAAAGCGGAGCTCCCGATGTGTAACGTGTAAGATTGAGAGGATACGCTTATTCCACGTAGCTGCTATGTACCACGTGACAATGGTGTTTCCCTGCCCATAACACAACTTTTGTCAAAGGTTAATTGGTTGCATGGAAGTGTTTACTTCGTATGAGTTTTTCTAGGCAGTAGCACACGGTTGCCATCTGTATATCGCAATAATAATTTATAAACCAAAATGAATCACAATTTGTGACAGTAGATGGCGCTATACCCGCTTTGTAGCGATGGCATTCGAAATAAATAGGTTATGCTGCGTTCCGACATGTTTTGTAAAACTTTACTCTAATATAGACGTTTTATCGGCAGGGTGAAGAGGAAATACCAATTTTGCATTAAAGATATTGTCAATGAAATCTTGTAAAACGAACCAGACGAGTGTGACACCACAGACTGTTTGTTATCTGCGTTTTTTGCATAAATTGCATAAACCTATCTAATTTGCATAATTTTTTTTTAAATATCAAAACCCCTAGGCCTTATTCATTCACATACCAAAAATTAGCAAAATCCGTTGAACCTGAACTGATTAATGGCAATTCCCATTTTTGCCAAAAAATTGCCGTGGCTCGAAAGTACATCGACTGGCGTGCTCCAAAATAGGACGTTCCATATGGGAGCATAGCAGTAACAACTATACCCAATTTCAAACATGTGGGTAAAACAGTTCCTGAGTTATCGTTGACCGAAGCGAAATGTTGACGGACGGACGTACGACGGACGACGACCCATGGCAATAGCTCAGCTTGACGATGTCAAGGTGAGCTAAAAAATCTTTATTTGCCCTCACCCGACCCAGGCTGAAAAGTTTGGGTAGGTAGGTAGGCTTTTTTTGTTTTGAGGGGGGTCTTTTTACAAATTCAGCATGGTGTCTACATGCTCAGGTGAGCTTGTGTGGAGATACCTTTTATGTTGAATGTTTGTTTTGTTTGGTACATATAATGTATTGCCTACAGATTTACATAATGTATAGTGATACAATTTGTAAAAAAAGAATAGGAAAGACCAATAAAAATTTTTGAGTCGGGCCCCTTTTTGGTGGGTGGGTCGGATGAGGGCATATGAACTATATTTTTATTATGGCCCCACCTTTGTGTAAGTCTCGTAGATCTCAGTGAAGAAGCTCTTAATGCCATCTTCGTTCTTTGCATCGTGCAGCATCACTAGTCGCATCCTGCCAGCCGTGACGAATGCCGACACAAACCTGCGTAAAAGTGCCCAAGATTTAATAGGATTACCCATGCTGCGTAACTCCATTATCATTTAGCACAGTCATTCAGGGTCGGAAGGTTTCAATTAACCTTAGTTATTGGACGTTTATATTCTTCATCTACATACGTTATTGTTAATGTGTAGCTCACATTGGAATGACAAGCTTTCCATACATTGTACATTTGTCTAATCATGTCATTGCATTGAAGTCAGGTTCCAAATACAACAACATCTAACAACCGTAACTCAGGATTTGTGGGATGACACATTTTATTTCTCTGCTAAACACCCCAAACGGTCTGTTATTGTTAACATCCTGCCTGGGCCCAAAACACATAATTTAATGTCATTGTATAAATACAGTATGAATCTAATTTCAATGACTCCAAACTCCCAATTTAACAAACATGAGATATGGAATCACCTCAGGCCTGATTAATCGATCACTCGTAAACATTGACTGACTTAACACACCATTCATTGAACCCTGAACAATCGTTCGGAACATCATCAAAACAAACGCACCACACGTTGAACCCTGAACAATCATTCGGAACAAACGAATGCATCACACGTTAAACCTCCAAGCTATCAGGGAGAACAACATAAAACGAACGCACCACACGTTGAACCCTGAACAGTCATTCGGAACAAACAAATGCATCACACGTTGAACCTCCAAGCTATCAGGGAGAACAACATAAAACGAACGCACCACACGTTGAACCCCTAAGCTATCAGGGAAAACATCATTGAAACGAACGCATCATGCGATGAACCCTAAAGCTATCAGTGAGAACATCGTCAAAAACGAACGCACCACTCGTTGAACTTGTCGACGATCTTCAGGTACATGTTGTTCGTCGTCCACAGTTGTTCCTCGACGAGATCGAGCGCCGCGTGTGCAATGAACTCGCTCAGATGTCGGTGGTCCTCCCGCTTCGCGTCGCTGCGCGACGCCGACGAATGCTCCATCTCGTAAACGGGGTTGTCGTGGTGACCGACCATCACAAAGTAGTAGTTGCCCGCCATCTTCGGCAGCTGCGATCGGATGCTGATGGCAAATTCTTTATTTGCCGGCGATGGTGGATATCGTAGGGCAGAGGTTCACGCTTATATTGTCTTGTATACCGTAGGGCAAGGATTCATGCTATTATTGTCTCGGCAGAGCGAAAAGATGTGAGATGTGGCGAGTCAAAAGTAGACAGCACTGCATTTGTTTTTCTTTGATAGCATTTAAGTTCGCGCACACCTACTGCTTATGCGTAACTCAAATTATTCCGGAGACGCGAGAGAGAAAAGGCGAGGAATAGCCAGCCTTATGTTCTTGGGAGAGGTTGTTGATCTATGCAAGAACAGGCTCCTGTGGGTTGTACCCACGCTTTGCGACGTACACGCGCTTGTTGGACAAGGTCACGACGTACATGAAGGTGTCAAATACCACTGACATGCGCTTAAACTGCTGACTACCATCAGATGTTAGTTGACCTCTGAAAAAAAACAATAAGTAGATGACAGGACTGATGATAATGTAATTTTTAAAGACATCGTGTCCTTACAATGAAAACAAGAACGTGTATACATGCATATAAACTAGCATGGAAATGAATTTATTTACTTGTTTTTTTATGCGCATGCAAAAATGTGTCACTGCACATGCACTTCCCTGAGACTACGTCTGTTGCAAAATTTTAACTGTTTAAATGGCGTACCTACTGCTGGCTTGAAGCATGCTCATCACAGACTTCGCTGCATGTTCCTCGTTCTGGAGTTCTCCCGTAGACGAGATAACGGCGCCATCTTCATTAATTACAAGCGTGCCGAGAATGTCGGGAATCTTCTCAATTATCTGCGCCATAGTGCCGACGGTCACCAAAGTTCTAAGTTTAGTCGTATATACGTAAATTCAGATTGGACAGTTCTTTCGTGGTAGGATAGATTTCAGATGAATCCGCCCCGCCTGATTCGTTGATCGAACTCTTCGGCGGTGAAGGTGCCGTCAATGCGTTCAAAGTCTCTGTTAAACACAGAGTAGGCGCTGGGTCCTTCCCTCACACCGGTCCGCGTGTTCAGGTAGACGAAAGCAAATAGCGACGCGACTAAATACACGCCGGCAAATTCGAGTTCGATGAACAATCCCAGGAGAATGATCCACAGCAGAAACTTTAGGATGGTTATGGCGCTGAACCACGAGCTGTCTGATCTAGGTGTTTCGATGTCAGCACAGGTAGGCGTCGATCCACCCTCAGAGGTTTCTTGATTCAGTCCCTGTGCTGACGATGCCTGTAAACACGAGATGGAATATTATCAGGAGTTAATAAAGACAAATACGTACGACAAAAAGTAGTGAAATCAGTACCAAATACGTGTCAAACTCCTTTGTCTTTATTAACTCCTGATATTATTATTAGACAATAGACGCAGAATGTGTTCAGAGACTCTGTGCTCAAAGCCTTTGCAGGAGGGTGGGCTAGAAAGTTATTCAATCTTGTTTTCCTGTCATGAATGGAGATCGCTTGACGTGATGCGGCCATGATGCCGAGGCGCGCCGAGGATTGACACTTTATGTCTTCCAATCACAGTCTACGCCGCACCTCTCTATTATAATTTCTAGGTATATAATACCATTAGAGCACCAAATCGCCGATCTCAGGAACTAGGGCATTCTGCTAGGCTAGAACGGTTTCCTACGATAGAGTTCGGCACAAATACGAAAATAACACGCTGTTTAGCGCACTGCGCTAGGTCCTTCTGTTGCATTTTCACATCTCCGTAATCAGAATAAGCCCCGCCTTCTTCGTTGATGGACATGAATGGGGCATGACCGACGTTACCAGTTCCTGTACCTACTGTCTTTCCCCAGCCTGTTTACTTTTCGTAAATAACGAAATGCCCGGCCGATGCATCGAAGAGAATTTTCTGCATTTTCACTCGCTGTCGGAAGTGAACGAGTGCATTATTCATTGAACAATTCAGCAAAACAGAGCACATGCACGACAGAGGTTGGAATGTTCGGAGCCAATGTTTACATGCCACAGCGCCATCTCTTGGATGTTTTATAAGTAAATATGGGGATTTTCAATAAAATAATGCGTTTTTAATGAATTTACCACGATTTACGTATAGAAACTATATATATTTTTACTAATTTCTCCGTATCTTTCTTTGGAGTTTTCATCGTCTTTCAATGCCTTTCGGTAGATTTTTCTGCATTTTCTGCGTGATTATTATTTTGTGCAGGCACTCATTTTGGAAATCCTCCAACATTTTTACTGCTTCCTTAAGTTAAGTTAGTCCATGTTTCACTGTTATTTAGGAAAGAAGGTAAAACTGTGCATTCGTATAATTTCACTCTTGCTTCTATAGTATGATTTCCATAATTTTGCTCTTCTGCCCATGATAATATTTCCCTCATCATAAACCTACATTTTTCAGTTCGGACTCTTATC
>NW_014577571.1:173016-174743 GCF_000485595.1 Priapulus caudatus
TCTCTCTCTCTCTCTCTCTACTATATATATATATATATATATATATATACCCTATATTTACAGAGCACTCACTGTATTATGTATACTGTGTATGTGATAATGTGTCTGTGTTTTATCACAATGTGCAACATGTTTTGTTTACAACAATTTGAACGAAATTACGTCGGGGTAAATATGAAAAACACCTCATATTCTACTTTCTTGTTTCAAATTTCACCTCTTTGTGAGTATCGTTCGTCGGTTGTTCGGGTTTTCTCAATGTAATGCTAGAAAACAACTCTTTGTAATAAGAATATCTCTGCGGCTGTGCTTTTTTAGCTCTGTAACTTGCTAACTTAGCTTCCACTTCCATGAATGTCGAGCCGGAAATTGGTGGCGCTGAAATCCGGATCTTGTTGTTCGTTAATTTTTGTTTAGACTGGTACTCGCTCCCACCTCGATTACTCAATGGGACCAATCGATGTTCCCATCGAGTAACTAAGCCGAGAGGTGGGACCGGGCACCAGTCTAATTTTTGTTACGGTTACGAGTGCCATCTACCGTGAGCGGTCGACCGTAAATAATTACATGTAGGCCTACACATTTTGGTTTGTATTTCACTTATTTTGGTTATTAGTAATACGATTATTGGTGGAATTTGTGCAAAACCTTAACGTATTATTACTAAAAATGGAATGTAGTTCCTCCCCTTGTGTTTAACATATCAATGCAGCGATATGGTTTTGCTTAGTTACAGGTTAAGGAAGTCTGACTGACTACACTCACTGACTCATGCAGTAACACGTACACTCACTGTGACTGACCATGGCATAGATAAACACAACATGTGATGATGTGTTTGTATATCTCTATGAACTGACCTAGCCACATCACAAGTTACCTCACTACGTGGAGACGTCGTACAGCCTGGTCGGGTTATGACTCACATTAATAATCTATAATGACTATATAGCTCTAGTAACTATAGTAGATAATAAATAAACCCGCACCCTCAGATTAGCAAAGCGGAGTTATAACGTCTGCATTTGCGGACTATAGTAACTATAGCCCGCGTACAGTTGCCGCAGGGGTCTATGTCCTCCAGGGTACTGCCGGAACGTATCCTGGGTACAGTCCGGTATACCGGAACGTACCCTGGTAATAAATATTACTATCTAATATGCCGGACCGTACCTACTCGCAGCTAGGGCCTGCATACCTCCCAAATCCCATTGGCATTGGTTGATACAAATCACGTGCCTGAAACTCCTGTTTTAATAAAACTTTTATGGTGCATTGTCACCCTAACCCTAACCCTAATCCTAACCCTAACCCTAACCCTAACCCTAACACTAATTACAATTTAATTTAAACAAGTGCCGCGGAGCGACAGCGCTCATCTAACGTCTACTGCGGTGACTCTGTGGTGGAGTGGTTGGATTCTAGTAAACCCTGTTATTCCCAAATGTGTTCACATACACGCCGAAACAGTGGAATGCACAGGGATGGTATCAGGAACCTTCTCAAAGGAATGTTCGTTGGGATCGTTATGAAAGTTGCCATGAGATGGACACTTAAACGTACGCGTACTACGTACGATGGGAGCTTCCATCTTTAATCTGAAGGCAACAACTATTTGCAAGACAGAATAGGTAAGCACTCGGATGGAAGCTCCCATCATACGTAGTAGCAACAACTATTTGCAAGACAGAATAGGTAAGCACTCATCCATTTACCTACGCAAGCCT
>NW_014577571.1:176048-219720 GCF_000485595.1 Priapulus caudatus
CTTTTGCTTTTAAATGAATAAATAAGAAACACCCACGGTCTGTAGCCCTTGGCTGGAAAGTGGTTTTGCGC
The DNA here is from genome assembly GCF_000485595.1 of Priapulus caudatus. Taxonomy (NCBI): domain Eukaryota; kingdom Metazoa; phylum Priapulida; class Priapulimorpha; order Priapulimorphida; family Priapulidae; genus Priapulus; species Priapulus caudatus. The sequence goes on from NW_014577571.1 coordinate 176,120, forward strand.
AACTTATCAGATCGTGCGCTTTGAGTGGCGCCACCGTCGTTGTAATCAAACTGTAGTCGTTAGTTTTAAAACATTAAAAAAAAATATTTCTAATGGTGATTGAACCATGAAACTTTTTATGTAGCGTAATTATAACCTAAATTAGCTGAAAATAACCCTAGAACCTAGAGTAAACTTTCCCTTTAATTATTATCTATCATACCCAAACTAGGATTGTGCCGGCCTAGTCTGAAGTTTCCAGTCAGGCTTTATTCTAATCCTACTACTAGAAGTTGTTGGACCACTTGATTTCTGATTCCACGATATGGCTGGTCTACAGACAGAACTTCATTTATGGACACTGAAAGATATAATCACTATACCAGGTTAGAACCTCTTTTCTTATCAATTTCTGGTTCTGTGTTTTTCGATGCTTCATTACAGTTTTCTGGTGGTTTGTTAGTTACAGTATGATGGTGTAGTGCCAAGGCAACACCATGTACATATCTATTACAGTGCATTGCATAGATATGCTCATAGCAACGGTATATGGCTGTCAATTTGGCCATTTTACTTTTAGGGAATACAAGAGGCAAAAGTTATGTTGCACGGTATTGTGCATAGATGGTATTATCTACAATACTTCACAAGGGAGACTTCTATAGCTCACCAGATAAAGTTTCATGTTCTATAATTGATCTGTTTAATAATACAAATGAGTCATTTTTACAGAAAGTGATATATCCTGCCACAGCTACCATGACAAAAAAGAAACAGGTAAGTGTAATACGTGGCAGTGCTAGAATGCGGTGTTCTCCACACTTTATAATAATAGGTGGCGGGGCAAAGAGGGTGCATGAGAGGGAGGGGGCTACATAGTAACAGAGCGGCATTTATATACTGCTATGCATTTGGTCATGCATTAAGCTGGTCAGTAGTAACAGTCTAGTAAGATCTATAAGATGGGTAAATGACCAGAGGTTTTACCTCATTTTCACATAATTGTAGATATATTGATGGTCCCCTGCTACTCCTATATGCTAACGTTTGCCCTCTAAGTGATGGCATTATTTTGCAATGTTTACAAAAACAATTGCCATCATCAAAACTATTCAAAGCTATATTTTTAATCTGTGTTAATGTATTTTTTACATTGTGCAGGTACATTGAATGTGTCTGCCCCAGAGACAACTGGCCACACATATCTAGACTTGAAGCAGCAGTATATTGAAGGTAAAAGTTGCAGATTTGATTGATAGTTGACTAATTTTTACACTGTCAAGAACACGTCTACATTAAATGGTATTCTTGTTGTATACGTCTAATTGTATTTATACATTTATGTATTTTTAACTCTGTCTCTAAAATAGTGTGCAGGTGATCTAGTTTTTGATTGTTATTGTGATAGCTTACTGTGTTAACATGAAGGTAGGGATATCATGTGGGTGCCAAAGAACAAACGTCCGGAAAAACTTAGAGACTCAATAAAGGAGTTAGAAGAACTGCTAAGCACCTGCATATGTGTCCATGCTGAGTGGAGGACTAGGAGACTGTTGCAGGTGGGATATGTAACTTGCTTTCTGATTCCCAGTGCAGACAAGAGCTTGCTTGTAATCTTAAATTTTGACACGGTGTTAACAGCATATGTGTACATGAGTCAGTATATTATTGCATCTGTCGTTTGTGGTTTATACCGTGTGAAGGGTGACATGGTGATTGCATGCAGACTCATTGTTCTGTTTATTGTAAGTGTTAAACGATTATTTTTATTTTTTAATTGAGTCTATATAGTAATAATCAATATTAATTATTTAGTGTCAGTTTGTTTCTTGTAATCTATAATTATCATAAAAGCACAATAGCTCATGTTTGAAGCAATGATCGCTGGAACGTTATCTAAAAAATTTGATAAACTGATCTAAAATTGTATGTTTTCAGTTGATGCTTGACAATGGAACCCTTGTCTCAGTGATTCTTAGCGCCTATTCAGGAGATGTAGAAAGAGTAATCATTGACCGATATCTTGTTGGCAAACTCTGCTCTGATATTGTCGTTGATGGTATTTATACATACTTATAACCATTTTAAATGTGTGAACATGTAATTTAACAAAATTGTACTCTTACTAGATCAAGTGACATCTATCGTATGTGAACATATCTCTTGTTATTTATCAACAGTATATCTTGACATTTGTGAGATCAACTATTTATGCACTTTACCCTATTTTGTATTTGCATATCTGTACCAGATTAAAAAGTCTGCCAATATTACTTCACTTTCAGTGGTGTGAGATCCAAAATATGTTATAAATTATTTTTATTTATGTATGTATTTCTTGTCTGGCAGCTGTTATCACAGATGGGTACTTGATGTTATCATTTCACATCAACAAATTGAACTACATCTACTTCACGAAGCGCGCCCATCCTGTTGATACCATCAAGAAATGGGAGAAACTTGCCAGCTTGGAACCGAAGGTGACTTGCGAGATAGCACATTTCAATGATTCCCGCAATAATTCCACAGCTGTTATGTTTTCGTAGATGGTTAGGTGTTTGCATAATAACAGTAACCTACTTGTAATGCTATAAGATTAGGTAATGTTTATGGGAGAGCAGATATCCATTCTGGTACGCTCGATAAGTTGACAGCGCTCATCAAGGAAAACTATCTGAAAATTCACAAAAACTTTTTGTCTTGCCATCTATATGTCTATATTAGCCTCTATATTAGCCTTGCTAATTAGTTGTCTCTTTTTTGCAATAAATTAACCAACAGGTGGTGACGATTGAATTGCCTGGCTTCAAGAATAGAAGAATGGAGAGAAAGCTGTCTGGGAGCATTGACGATGAGCAGGTAAGCGTCAATAATGAACATTGAAGCAGGCATCAATATCTAGTAGGTAAGCATCAATGTCTAGTAGGTAAGCATCAATGTCTAGTTGGTAAGCATCGATGTCTAGTAGGTAAGCATCAATGTCTAGTAGGTAAGCATCAATGTCTAGTAGGTAAGCATCAATATCTAGTAGGTAAGCATCAATGGTGAACAGGGAAGCATAAATGATGAGCAGATGAGCATTAATAGTGAGTATATAATCATCAATGGCTAGCAGGTAGGCGTTGGTGGCTAGCATGTGAGCATTGATAGTGGGAATTAACTCTAAGCATCACTGGAGGGTGCGGGTTAACACTGGTCATAAGTAGGCGAGCATGAATTTATTCTATTATGACTACAGGTAGAAGACACCTGTTTTTGTGCACATTGTGCACAAGCTGAATTCAAACTTATGAATTGGTATATCAGTTTAATAGTTATTAAACTTTTTGTGAACTTATAAATTAACCGGCTAATCACATTTTGTCCGTACAAAGTATTTGTCACCATATAAAAGTAAACAGAAAATAGAAAAAACAAATAACTTTTGTATGATATATTTGACCCCTCAGTCATACATAGCAGTTTTAGACACAAAGTCTACGCAGTGATTGCACTTTGCTTCTACTTTGCCAATGCTAATGGTGAACTTTGTACCCCTAGGTTCTTGTCTGGTGGCCAAAAGCAACAGATGAAGCGAAGCCATGGTCTCCACTCACCAGTGACCGAGACACGTCAAACTTAGTGGTGCTTGCTATTAATGGGTAAGATTCAAGCCCACCCGATATTATGTGAACTCATCCCTCTAATTAATAACTAGTACCTACGTTTTCTGTACGAATACATCAGTGTCCCTCATAAGTTGATATTATTTTTTATGTCCGATGCTCCATTGTACAATGTTATACCATAGTTACCACGATTTAATTTTAGTAAGGGGTACCTAGGCTAGCTGCCATGGTACCGTTGCTTGTTACATTGTTAGACTAGCACTTTTAATTAAGAATTGTATCAATTTACTGTACTGACGGTGAGGAGCTTGCAAGCTCATGTTGGCATATCTGTTACAAATGTACCATCTTTAAATTAATAAATAAATAAAAATAACACGTACATGTGCAAGATGCTGTAATAACTTTGTCTGCTCTATCATCCCTACTAGATTATGCAAGGAAAATCGAAACCATTGTAAAGCCTGGCGCATACGTGAGTTATTTTACTCAAGTAAAATGACGCATGAGTCATTTTAATCACGTGTGCGGCGGATTTTCGTTGAGTAATTTGACGAATGCGTCATTTTACTCACGTGTGCGGCGGATTTTCGTTGAGTAATTTGACTCATGCGTCATTTTACTCACGTGTGCGGCGGATTTTCGTTGAGTAATTTGACTCATGCGTCATTTTACTTGAGTAAAATAACTCACGTGTGCGCCGCACTTTAGGTCGTATTTTATATTTACTATCAAGAGCGCTCGCTCGCGCTTATACATGTTATACGCTCTTGTTACTATATATTGCAGAGTATAGAAAACTATTCGGTTCAAATTTGTGGATGGCTTTAGATAGTAATCATCATTTGTCATAAGATCTTTTTGTTTATGTGTGTCGGTCTATGCATAGTTTCATATTCAGTGTCTGCAACATTATGTTCTGTGTATACACCCTACGTAACACCTCCCACCAACTTACTTACACACCTACCTTCACACCTACCTATATCACTACCTAAATACAGCCTAAAAGTCACTTAAGTTGTTCTTCATTTCAGAGCTACATTATATGTGAGATGCTTTGCGACTTCTGAGAATGAGCCAGTACATGCAATGTTTAGGTAACTTATGTTAATTTTTGCCAAATTGGTGTTATGCGGTGTGGTTTCTCCTAGGTATTTATTTAAATTAAATGTACTAGTAGATTTTACCATTACGATCAATCTGATGCATTTCTGAGATTGTAAATTATTAATACTTGTATGTAGAAATTGTTTTTTTATATGATACTTTTTTACCTTTGGTTTTAAGTATTCAACAAATTAAAATATTTTGTAATATTTTCAGTAACATCGAGCCACACCAGATTCTGACAGTTGAAGTGGTCAGTCGTAACCAAGCAGCATTTTCCGTTGACAGTTGCACATACGAAATCACACCTTCCCGGGTATGCTTATTCCCTATACGAACATTTGGCCAGAATCAGAAATCTAAGTAATTTATAGTAAAAATTAAGGTCAGCGTCAACTGCATGCAGAGGTGTTTATAATTTATAAATGAATAATTGTTTAAAATCTACACAAGACTGAATGTTTATACTTTAGGTTAATGTCAAGTACTGAAATTAGAAACTGCAATTGAAAACTCATTTATAATGCAATAGTGCTTAAAAAATTATGTAGAATGAAAATTGAATTAAGTATAGTTATGATTATTTCTAGCTGCAGCGAGTTTCTACCATAACAATTCCATTAAAAGGTGAGTAAGACATTTGCACTATATGAAGTAGCATGACTGTTGTTGGCATCATTACGGTTTTCTATGAACATTTATGAGATGGGTAGTCGTTAGCATTTACAATATGCTGGAAAAGCATTCAGCAATGTTAAATGGATACTGTGTGTTTAGAAAACATAATAGACTATTTCTGCATCTATCCATATCTGCTTTCACATGTCGTTTTTCATGGTATTTCAACATTCTTGTTTATATGTAGTTTTAGGTGTGTATCATATGCACAAAAAAGCCAAGATTTAAGTGCAATATTGATTTGCATTCAAATTTTAGGTTTTTGATTTTTTTTAATTTTTTATTGCCATTGCATGCTCTGCCGAATGCTCTATTGTCCTCCATCTTATGAATAGATACGTCTGCCACTTATCCAGGTAAGGACATATACGTCCGATCTTTGTTTAGATTGGTGGTTGTTTGCATTTAACTTATATCTGCACACTTGTGCCATTAGTCCTACCAAATGTTGCTCTGCAATTTTTTTTGCATAACGATTGAAAATACTTGTACTTGGTGGGAAACGACTCTACAGACAGTTATTGGTTTACTATGTTTTCTCTGTTATTGAAATCTTCATTGCCATAGTTATTTGGTGAGCTTGTAGATTTCTCATATATGCATGAAACTGTGTTTCCATAGCAACTGTGGTGGCAGTTGGAAGGAATCTAGCTGAAGACAGACTCGTTGTTACCTGCGACGATGGAAACTTGGTTAGTTCACATGCGTTATGTGTAGAATTAGTACAGTTGGAGACACTGTTCTTATAGTACAGTACATGATTTAGTGGTTTAGTGGTATAGACAAAGTATATGGCATACAAAGTGTTGAACCAGCCACAGGAAAAAGTAGCCACCCTATTCCCAATGCAGATAAGGATTAAATGATCATAGCTTGTCGTAGAAATAAACTGTTGTTACTGCTTTCAATCAAGAATATTTAGCACTAGTTATAGCAGTATGTAGACTTGGATTGGAACAAAGCACAAGAAGTAATATTTTTGCTTATTGGAGCTTTTGCACGTGCGCATGCCTTCATAATGAGTGAATGTTTTCTATTTACCCAGATTCTCTATGACTTCACGAGAAATGTCACGCAGATGGCTGATGTTTGTGTGGTATGTAATAACAAATTGACGTTACTTTCGCTGATAGGGTCTATGTCTCCCTGGGTACTGCCGGAACGTACCGTGGGTACGGTCCGGTATACCGGAATATACCCTGGTAACTATCTGATATGGTTAGGGTTAGGGTTAGGGAGTAGGCGTAGGCGACTCCCTAAACTCGTTAGTGGAGTAGGCGAGGTATGGTCCGGCATATTAGATAGTACCAGGGCACGTTCTGGCAGTACCCAGGGAGACATAGACCCTGGCAGCGTTACTTTCCATGTAGGTAAAGATATGTTTATTTTTTATTCAGCATAGTGTTTACAACAGAAATAGAGCTCTTTTAGAGCCAAAATTGAATGTTCAGTAGCTAGTCACTTAAGATGAATCATACTGTTTTCAGAAGTAGGGCAGGCACAACATGTTTAATGTTGATATCTAGAATTATGACTCCAGTAATTAAATGAATTCTTTATTGAAAATCAGGAATGTCATATTCATTGATCACTGATAATATATTCATGTTGTGTTCGAATATTTTACACAATTTATCAATAGAGGCACTAAGTAGTAATATGATATTCACTGTCGTGCATTGCATACAACGGTGTTTAGGGCATCTAATAAATAATTGCAGGTAGTTTGGAATGTAGCCGTAATAATTTTTTGTAATTTGTTTTATTAACTGTAGGTGGCGCAGCATGTTTCATGGCACCCTCTTGGAGCTGTCTTCATTGTCAGCAGTGCTAGAGGAGAGATGAGGGTAAACCAAACCTTCTAATTCACACATAGCATTTATATAACATAAATTAATTAATAAGTACTTGAACTATGAGATGGCTCTAGAATGCTTTTAAAATGAATTGAATGAATCCAAGAATCAATTCATCGTTGTTGGCAATTGTATCTAGCGCTCTCAAGAATCTGCTTAATCTGCTTAATCTCAAAGAATCTGCTTAATCTCAAGAATCTGCTTAAGAAGGCATAATAGGCCCATTGATTATGCAAAGTTGACGAATGCTACAGTAACTGGCACCTTCTGTAGTTAATAAGTACATTACCTTATAGCCAAACGCGTATTAGTTTGTCCAATATCACTGCTAATTACTAAGAAATGTCTAATTGAAAGCCGTAAATCTGGTAATCTGGCGCCAACGCTAAATTAGTTGCCAAGCAAAATAGCTTCAAATTCGGTTAGGTGACGTCACATGTTGCTACGGGTGTTGAGCAGAGAATTGTTTGTTCCGGGATGCTTATAACGACTAATGAGCTAGTTACTGCTAGTAGAATGTATCTCTGGGTGTATTCTCGGTATTGAGGCACAAGTAAATAACCGTGGGTGCTAATGAACGGGTACCCACATGTCTTCAATTTCGGACACAGATGTATTCGTTTGACCAATATGCGTAAATACGCGTAGTGCCGTCTGCTTTCCATGTTTAGTCTGTGGCCATGGTTAGTCCACGATCCCACCATAGTGTTGGCCTCCAACACAGCCTACTTCATTATCACGAGCGTCCGTGATTCATACGGGGATTTCACGTTCATTACAATCAGAGCTACTATTACGTATACAGATACGGTACTGTACTATCGCTAGCATTGCGTACGGCTGAGCATGCGTGCGAAAATGTCCGGTGCACTATAAATCTGTATCACACCCCTTTAGTCGTATGTGGTTTCGAAACTGTAAACAAGTCAGTCAACTGATTTCTTGGACTGCGGATTTCAATTAGACATTTCTTAGTAACCAGCGGTCATATTGGACAAACTAATATGCGTTTGGCTATAAGGTAATGTACTTATTAACTGCACAAGGTGCCAGTTACTGTAGCATTCGTCAACTTTGCATAATCAATGGGCATATTATTATATTATTATGGTATGTATGTATTATTCTTTTAATAGTTGTGTCTGCAGTGGTACGTGTGTGTTTACAATTTGCACTGTAGGTAATCTGTGGACTCTTGACTGTACTTTACAGGCATTTGATATGACTCTGGGTCAGCTTTCATTGGGTGTAATATCAGAAAATCCGAAACCATCAAAAGTTCTGGAACTGAACATGTACTTTAGGTATGCTTGCTGGTACCGATTTCTTCATTACTGTGTACTACAATGTGTGCTACGTATCTCAACTTCGACCAATCAGACTGTGCCCCAACTCCTAGAGCAGCAATGCTGTTGGACCTATTTCTTGATCTCTTCTTTTGAAACAGCAACCCAGGATACTGTCTAACCAAATTTGTACACCCTCTTTAAAGAGCAGTGCACCATAATGCTAGCACTAAGAAAGTTCGTTGTAAACTGTCAGCCTTTATAAGGCTTTGCTCGGTCATCTGCATCAGGCCAAATCTGGCTCTATTCTACATAAAATATTTCTTCATCTCTACTCTGCTTCTATGTTCATTGCCATGAATCTCTTGTAATGTAATATCTTATGGTAATTAACAAACATTTTATTTCTACTATGACTATATACCATTACTACTACTACTACTACAGTGGAACCCCGATTTTACATGCCCCGATTTAACGCGAATTCGGATATAACGCGATGAGTCGTTGGACCCCCTTTTTCTGCTCTTATCTAGTAGCCACGTACCCCGATTTAGTGGGACTCCGCTTTTTTCGCGATGACATTTTATGGACCTCAACCATCGCGTTATAACGGGGCTACACTGTATAACTATTATCAGGGGTTACTAATGACAAATTATGTCAATATGACAGTGACAATGCCAAGTTATGACAATGCCAATTCATGACAATGATGTCATTATTAATCCCTGCTATTATTACTACTACGACTACTCCTACACTACTGCAACTACTGCTGATGATGCTGCTACTACGTACAACAGGGCTCCACCGACGGTGCAGCTGATGCAGTGGTGTGACTGTGAAGTGCGTCCTACTGACTACATGACGGATGTTGTCGACTCTCTTGTCCTCATCTTTGACAGGTAAGTCGTGAAACAATCGCATTTGCCAATAGGAGTGACATGCCGATTATGGGTAATGCTGTTCATATGCCAAGTTTATTGGATGGAAATTGTGTACTGTTATACGCCATATTTTTCGCATACAGATATTTTCGCGAATTCAGACTTGACGGACAATTTCACGAGTGGTTAATTTCGCGGTCGGTGAATTATGAATTATTTGGTATTATTCGGTATGAATTATTCGCGTGTTGTTACTTTCGCGGTCGGGGACAAGTTCGCGAAATTTGCGAAAATTAAACCACTGCGAAATATACAGCGTATACAGTAGTTTATGTATGGCTCTGAATATGCTGAGAAATGCTATGCCTACTAAAACATATTGACCACCATTCTAAAACTAGCCATGGAAAATCCATTAGTGACAAAAAACAAAAAAGGCGATGAATTCCAGCACTATTCGAAACATCTATCCTCAACTAATTTCTATCCGTGAGCAGGGGCACTAACTATTGAAGTTGTATGTGCTAAGAGCGTGTCCTATACTCTTCTAATAGGGGTCCAGTAGGAATGGTGCAGTTTCAGCTTGGAGCAACATCTGGGGGTCAGTTGTCTGCTGTAGAACTCGTTAAGCAGTATGCTAAGAGCAGGCAGCTGACGGAAGCTGGGGCCCTCCTGAACAGCATGAACTGGAACACGGAGGGTGAAAGCTGCTACATTTGTCTGAATGTCATCGTGAATCATCTACTGAAAATGCCACTGAACGTACAACGAGAAAGTAAGATATATGTGTGTACGTGAATGTTGTAGTTTGGAATGAGTAACATGAGCTGATGCGATCAGAGTGATGCGACTTTGAATCATTGGTCTCTATTTACCAAAGGTTGGAACCTGCACAACATAGTTGCAGCATGGGCTACTCAAATGTGCAATATTTCTACATTGTTGCATAATTAGATGCAGTCAGAATATACATTGTAACATTTTCATCAAATTTGTAGCATTTACCTTCCTAACACACTACTAAAGACTAGGAGTATTCTTCGTTGACTTTTCAGCCCAGCTCGAGAGTGCATTAGGTAGTTTTTACTCACCGTCCAAGTATCTAACGGATGTGACAATTATCGAGTACAGAGATTCGATCTCCCGCCTAGCACGCAGATTCTTCCATCATCTGCTCAGGTGAGACTACGTATATATATATATATATATATATATATAATATATTAGCAGTGTGGCAGAGTTAGCAGTGAGAAAATGAAGCCTGTTTATGATGTGCTACATATTGGGCTATAGTATCGTTCATCTGGAGCAGAGATAGTCCTGCATAAACTAGTTTAACCACATAACTGCCTATATATGCTCTGTATAATCACAATTTAAGTGAGGTTTATCACTTTTATAATGATCGCTAATGTATAATTAGCATATTGATTTGCATTTCAGATTTCAGAGGTTTGAGAAAGCCTTCCTTCTAGCGGTTGATATTGGAGACAGGGATCTATTCATGGTAATTTTATTTGAACGATATTGCTTTCATCTCCTTGTCTAGTATAATGAGCATTGCTCTATAACTCTTCTATGTACACATTTATTTTTTACATACACGAATTAGCTTACAAACCCACTTGTTTAATACATAACACTCTTAACTGGAATAAGCATTTGCTAGAACAAGAAATTACGCCCAAGTTGTCGCAAAATTGGTTACGATAACGCCATAATACAAATATTGTTTGTTTGCCCTCACCTGAGCGACCCCCTCACTCAAAATTTTTTATTGATCTTTCCCATTAAAATTTTTTTTTTACAAATTGTATCACTGTACATTATATAAATCTGTAGGCAATACATTATATGTACCAAGTAAAACAAACATTCAACATAAAAGGTATCTCCACACAAGCACACCCGAGCATGTAGACACCATGCTGAATTGGTAAAAAGACCCCCCTCGAAAAAATGCCGACCTACCTAGTACCTACCCAAACTTTCCAGCCTGGGTGGGGTGAGGGCAAACAAAGATTTTTTTAATTGTGGCCTAAATGGCTTTGTCCATTCGTCGTTAATCAGTGCTTCGTGTAATGTTCTGCGTTCGATCTGCAGGATATTCACTACTTGGCCGCGGATCGTGGGGAGCAATCTCTGGCTCAGGCAGCACTTGAGAAGGCTGATGAGATAGAGTCGGTGTCATTTTACACAGGTGCGTGAACGTTGCCCCCATTTTGCTGTGCGCAAGCTGATTTTCTCGCGTAAGGCATTGACTTCTGTACAAAACGTGTCCGAATAAATGCGAGTGATATTTAGTAATGTCAGCAAAACAAAAAAGGGTGTGATGCGACTCTATATGAATTCCTATGTTCCTTTCATATGTTCTTAATGATTTTTGTATTGCTGACCTGTTACGTTAGAGTCGGAAGGAGGAGATGCTAGTGACTACACTGAGGACGATGAGTCTTACCTTGATGAAGAAGATGCGGAGGCAGATGCTGAGCATCCGATGGCCCGGGGAACGCGATCACCTCCACCTGGAAGCCCCAGCCTCCTTACAGGTATCTATCTACCTGCCAGTTACGCAGAGGATTGTGAAATAAACCTATCGCTCATTCTTGCATTGATGAAATTTGATGAAATTTTTTGTTGGTAAGGAGCAGAGCAGTATATTCGTCAGTGTGTTGTTACATTTAGCTTGTTTACTACATTTCATGTTAAAAGCATACTGTTGCTGTCGTTCTTGTTGTCATTTTCTTGTCGCTTTTATTGTTGTTGTTGTTGTCATCGTTTTTATTGCCGTTTTTTGTTGTCGAATTTGTTGTCATTGTTGTTGTCGTTGTTATTGATGTAGTTGTAGTTTTTCTTGTTAGCATTGCTGTTATTAGTGTTATTGTTTATTAGATTCCCCACCTCCCACTGGCCATGTTGTTGATACCCAATGGAACAAAGGCTATAACACAGAAGAGAATCTGCCACAAGATGCCACCAAGATACCTAACGACCATGCACAGACGGCCACCGGCGCTGTAACACCAGCCTCTCACAAGATGAGGCACAAAGATCAGGGTAAGGGTGCAGCGACCTCTCACCCGGCTCCTTCCGGCTTTTATCCTCACAACTCCATTGCGCATGCACTAGGTGGCGCCACCGACGCGCAGCCGCCGCCCGACACGCAGCGTGGCGCGAAGCCGACGCATCCGTCCCACCAGGAGGCACCACTGACACGGCTCGCATCCCTGCAGCAGCAGCTCGCGCGCGAACCCTACGCCGGCCCCACCGCGCGGCCGTTCGCGATCGCGTCGCAGTCGTCCGCGGAGGCACGCGTCGTGAGGACGGGTCGCACGGGGGCGCCGGCGTCTCGGCCGGAGCTGCGGGAAGATGACCTCATCCATGTCGTGTTCGACGCCAACAGCCTGCGGCGGCGGAAAGATCGTCGCTCCTCCCACCGCAAGGACAAGAAGGGCAAGATCGCGTCTCCGTTCAGGAGCAAGCCAGAGCAAAGCGGGAAACCGGCGGCGGCGACGACGGAGGAGCCTGCGCCGATAAAGGAAGGAAGGCTCCCTCCTCCGCCCTACGCGGCCCCGCCGGGCATCGACCAGCGGAAACTGACCGGGGGTAGCGCCGAGCCGCCGTCGTCTGCCGCGATTCCCCGTCGAGGACCCCCTCGCGTTCGTTCCACGCAGGACGGGAGGGCTGGTGCGCCCGCTCCCCCTTTCTGGTGCGGACGCGTCACAGCGAGCGCCAAACTCAGAGGACGGAGCGTGTTGCGGCGCCCCCCTTCTGGTGCGGGACGTTGTCTGCGAGGCCCGGACGCGCCACGAGAACGGAGGCCCGTGACCGCCCGCCCCCTCTCTGGACGCGGTACGTCTTTCCGGGTCGAGGGCCGCCGAGACGCGAGGGCGGTGCGCGCCCCTCGCTGCGCTAGGAGAGTCTGTCCCGCGCAGCTGCCGCGAGGACGCGAGGGCGGCTGTGGCGCCCCCTTCCTGGTGCGGACGTCTCCCGTGCGACCCCGGCCGCCTGACCCTTCGCATTCTACTCAGATGCGAGGCACGAGAGGCGGCAGCTGCGGCGCCCGCCTTCTGGTGTGCTGCACGTCCGGTTCCTGACCAGGCGGGAGCGGCGCGGAGGACGAGGAGGCGGTTGTGGCGCGCCCCTCGTGTCGGACGTCGTCCAGGCGACGGAGTAAAACCCCAAAAACAACAGGGGGCGCGGGGGGCGGGCGGGCCTACGTGGTCCGCGGGACGGAGGCCGGTGTGCGCCCTCGTGGTGGGACTCAGTTGCGCAGCGCGCCGCCGGAGCGAGGAGGGCAGTGCGCGCCCCCTCGTGGTCGGACGTCCGTGCCGAGCGGGCCGCCGGAGGACGCGGAGGGCGGCTGTGGCCGCCCCCTTCTGGTGCGGATGGCTTCGCCGCGCGGAGCCGGACGCCGGAGGACGGAGGGCCGGACACTGCCGCGCCTCAGGTTCTGATTCGCCTTCGTTACTCACCCTAGCTGTGTCAGGTCGGTACATTGACGTGTCCCACTGCGCGGCCACGCGCGGCCGCCGGCCCATCGTCGGTGGCGGCGATTGTACCCGCGGAGATTACGAAGCGATATGCTGAGTCGTGCGAGCACAGGTGACGCGCCGCCGCCGCAGCCGGCCGCGCGTGTCCGACGAAGCCGACGTCGCCATGCCCCTCCTGCACTTCCCGCAGTGCGCGGTCAGCATGAGCAGGGGCGTGTACCCACTCGTCCACGAGGCACGTGCGTTGCCGGGCCCACGCGCACGCCGCCACTTGTCGGTTCGTATAATAGCCAACACACACCGTCACCTGGTGGATCTCATAGCGGATATGCACGCCACCTGGTCGATCTCATCAGGCAGACACACGCACCGTCACCTGGTGGATCTCATAGCGGATACGCACCGCCACTGCGTGGATCTCATAGCGGATATGCACCGCCACCTGGTGCGATCTTATTAGCGGCTACGCACCGCCACCTGGTGGATCTCATAGCGGATATGCACGCGCCACCTGGTGGATCTCATCAGGCCAGACACACACCGCCACCTGGTGGATCTCATAGTGGAACGCACCGCCACCTGGTGGATCTCATAGCGGATATGCACCGCCCACCTGGTGGCTCTCATCAGACCAGACACACACCGCCACCTGGTGCTCTTCATCAGTAGCGGATATGCACCGCCCACCTGGTGGATCTCATCAGTCCAGACACACACCACCACCTTGTGGATCTCATCAGTCCAGACCACACACCCGCCACCTGCACAATCTCATCAGGCCAGATATAACCCACCCGATGCATCCGCGCGGCCGATTTGCAACCTGGGCATAAAATTAATGAGAGACATCAGTATGTCCAGCATGATTCCTATGCTCCGGCTAGCTACCAATCTAAGGCCTTCAAATGCAACCGCCGTTGTTAGCGCGTGCTGTGGAAAGTGTGCCGGTTAAGATCCAGGTGACAGCAGCGTGATGCAGATGGCAACACACAGCAGGAATAAAAGCAAAGCGATGCAGAGGTCGTGCCGACTTTAGTTTTTAAACCTATACTCGAGTGTGTAACACCTTTTAGCCCTCAACTGCCTGCAATGTGACCGCGCCAAAATATAGTTCCTCTTTCATTCTGCGTCAAGCAACTACGGCGATCAGTTTCTTGTGCCAGGAAAACCCCTGATGCATAAATGTGCGAAATGAATCTTTATGTTCATACACACTATATAACTATATTATATATTATATATCATAATATCAAGCGTATTAAGAAGGAGAGCGTACAACGGCTGAAATGCCTGAAACCATGCGCTCCAGTATTAGTCGAGATTAATAAAACTTTGCCCATTTTATTTTGACACGTCAGCTGTCCTACCTTGCTAATATAAAACAAACCGCTTGTCCCTACAGATCGCCGTCTAACGCTTGAGATAATGAGCGGTGAAAATCTGGTATTTTCGCCGAAAACCGAGATACGTAGTGGCTGCGACTGTCTCTCGTTCTGGCGATAGCTTCGGGAAACCTCGCGTGTTTCCGTCATCCATTGACAATGAAATTTATTTTCCTTCTACTATCTTTTCTCGTATTTCCAGTCATTGACGCAGCCATTACTCCACAAAAACGTTGTTATTTATCGCCATGGTGATGACCCGCCCCTTACGCTGGATGTAGTAACGCTGTAGTAATAACTAATAACGCATCGAGTCAGCGCTACACAGCCGCGACCGGAAACAACATACAGTCCACAAAAGGAGAGACAGACGCGGTAAAACTGATCTCGAGTCGGTTTTCTGCAAAAATACCACATTTTCACCGCTCATTATCTCAGCATAGAGGTATCGTAGGGACATGCGGTTTGTTTTATATTAACAAGGTAGGACAGCTGATCAATAATACTGCAAAAAGTAAAAGAGTCGTCAAAATAAAACGGGGAAAGTTTATTAATTTGACTTATACTGCAACATGGTTTCAGCATTTTACCGTTGTACGCTCTCCTTCTTTATACCCTCTTGATATTATATATTATGTAATATATATTGCGTTATAATCTACACGTTCTAAGGAGGAATTCTTTATAAATGTGGCAGTCTATCTTGACAACACTGCAAAATAATATTTTATCTGATGATATGAATTTTTTAAATTTGAATCTCAATTTCACGCGAGAATTGGTTTGTAGCATCTGCTCAAAATGTGTAAACATCACCTTCGGGCACAATGATCTATTGAGAAGTTAGACAACTACCATATGTATCAGTGGTGATATTAAACATTCCAGGATGTTTTATGTACTAAATCTCATGACATACATATAAAAACCACAGCAAAATCTATAATTGGTTATAACCCATGTATGTTGAGCTCATGGTATTTTTGAGTCTGTACAGGTATCTTTTGCAGGAGGCTGTATCAGGCTATAGTTTAATTTATAGCATTTACTATAGAAACTACAGAAAAACGTGGAAATGGTAATAATACAACTTTCTATGTATTTTTATATCTAACTAATATATAGTTGAGAACCCTCTCATGAATTATATTTTGTATTGCAATTTGTAGGAATTTATGCATTCATAACATGTAATATTTTTATTACAAGAAAGATGGTCATAAAAATGAACAAACATGAAGTACGTCTATTTGATCCACCATTTATTTATACCATGCAATAAATGTTATAAACAAAGCTGCTTGTTTAGTGCTAGATTTTTATTGCGATTTTGTGTTTTGTGTCTATTCTCACACAATCTATTCCATGTTTTCTATCAATACATATAAAAACATTCTCGTCTTTTTTCACGTAAGTATCACTTACTGTGCAAGTTCGCACGTGCAAAGCAAGACCACCATTGAGTGATGCTTTTTACAGTTGGCAACCACCGGTGTAATCAATGAAATCACGCTGACTACGATCACCGCCTCTTTTTTCGGTCTTCTGAGGGGCCTCCCAGATCAGTAAGTTGTGCCTCCAACTCTTTAAGCTCCCTGTCTGGGATGTAACGTGAAATATCGGCCAATTGTGTATGCTGGAAATAAAGATAGTACAAACACCGATCATATATTCGGAGGAGAGTGTACCATGCACATTTCCATATAAGGATTCTTGGCACAGAATTTACATCAGGGTTACGACGCAATAAATTAATTGTACAAACGTTTTCGCAGTAAAATATGTGCAACTATTTCATTCACACATCTCCCGATTTACTCACGTATTTCATAGTGAATTGGATTCCCTCTGGTAGAGACGTTTGTATTACATCAAGCAGGATTGTAGCTAGTGTAGAAGGTAATTTATCCACCTGTGGAAGGAAATTCACACATTGCAGGAGACAATCAGATGGGAAGCACACGCATCAGCTTATGCAGCAGAAGGTGTCCTACGAGAACAAAGTCATTCACGATGACGATTACACTGAAAAAACAACAGTTTCCGAACAACAGGCTCGTGGTTCCGTAGCTATTTATGTTATGTGTTGTCATACCTGGACTACTCTCTCGTATAACGACAGGTTATACTCGGCTTCCACAAGGTTGCTCCGTTGCTTAATTCTCTGCACAAGACTTGCCTGTGGCAGTACTGGCCAGCTGTGGATGAACACGAGATGCTTGTAGACTGTAGCAACGTGTAGCCTCTCTATTACAGTCCCCAGGGGGTTTTCCCCAGGCCTTTAACGCATGTCGAGTCTGACAAAAGCTGAGGCGAATTTGTAGCATCCCATAACCCCCCCCCCCACGCCACGCCGTAATTGCCTAATCGGCATGCCTTAATTTCTAGCTGTGTTTACATTTGACAATCCCAACACAGTCACTATTCGCGTGTTTTCAAAGCGTGATGTGTACGTCTCTGATCTGATAGTTTATCTGTGTATTACAGCTGCTTGTGACACGTTCCAATTAGCAATTGGGTATTGCCTAATTGCCTGGCATGCCTTCTGAAGTTCCTGGGAGAACCCTGGTACCTATATGACCAGTTAAAAAAACTACGTTCATGCCTGGAAAGTATGTAAAACCGACTACATACCCTGCCAAACCATGCACAAAACAAAATAACACTACATGTATTCTTATTTACAGAGTGTACAAACTAACCTGTTTGTGACATTTATACCAATATTTTCGGCTGTATTATGCACATATCTTGCATATTTTTCCAGCACTGCAAAGTCATAGCCTTTTATGTTAATGTTTATGGTGTCGTACTCTGGTATTGCATTCTCGTCCTACAAATGGGTAACAGAAATGAGTTTAATATATAAGAAGTGCCAAGTCCTCTTTTTGACAAGAAGAAAAGACTATTCTTGTGCATATAACTTGATTAAAACACTTGATATAGCTAGGAATATTACAAGGATAAGTGAGTGAGCTAGCTTTTCGTAAAATGATGATAGTTTATGATATTGACACGTTTGCCTTTTGCGCATTCTTACTTCAAAGCTGGGTCCAAATATGGACTCTCCTGTGGTGGAACAACTTCTACTTGTACATCCAAGACCTTCCAATGTTGATTTTACAAAACTGTTAATAATAAATGAAATTAATTGCAGAATATTAGTATCAAAACTATCAATGTATCGAAGTAACCAAATCGTGGCAACTGTAATTTATTGAACTGTGGTACTTCAAGAACTTCCAAGGTAGTGTTAATTAAGCACCTTGTTGAACCTAAATGAACATAATACTAGCTGCCTAGCAGTTCTTCTATATATATTTAGTACATACACAGCTTTTACACAAGTAAATAATTTGCTACAGGGCAGTGTCAATTTCATCATGTCAATTATATTGACACTTGACCACTTGACTTTACCATAGCAGTTATACAGTAGCCAGTAATCACTGGTCACCCATAATTATAATAATTAATACCTTATGTGGAGCACAGCTTTGCGTGTACACACTCTAGACACTCTTGATAACATCTGTAAATAAATTAGTATTTTCCTAACAATAACATTTATTAGGATATCTGACAAATTGAGCGACATGCAATAAATATGATTACAGAGGCCACAGCCCAGTAACAGATGCGAAGAGATGTCATCAACCACGGACCAGCACACCTGGCAGTAATAATAACATGATAACTGAAGTCAATGCAAGTGCTAAGTAAATGGTCTCGACTGATTACCAAGGCAGAGGGGCTGCCAAGATTGGGCTAATCTCTGTCGGTACCTACACTGAGTAGGGTTCACTCAGTCTAATGTGATCACGTCCTATCTATGACTATGAGTATGAGATGATATCAGGAGTCACACGGCTATATCATGTGGAAGCAAGGTTAGGCAGTAATTGATCATTTCAAGAGTGCATAATAGAGAAGAGTATGACACGGGTTTAACAGCGTATTGCATAGTTTTCAACTTGTAAATATTCTATCAATATGTGAATAAATATATTGAAACTTTACCTTGTTTTCGTCTATGATTCTCCCTTAATCATATGACACCACCAATTTACCTGAAAATCGTATGTGTTCTTCAAAAAAATTATTTGAATAACGACAGCTCCTGTTCTTACGTACAGGTTTCACGCATGGTATCACTGCTTCCAGGACCCAAGTTTTGTTATGCGGAAATAGTGTTTCTAGTTTCTATACGGAATAGGTTGTGGGCCGGTAGGGTATATTAGGCATCCGACATTGTATGTTAGCTTGCAGCGTTTCACAAGCGTGCTAGAAATAAATGTGCTCACGCCAAGTCTAGTAGGCAGCTGATTACCTTACGGCACCCCACCACAGTCGTACCGTCATAGAAATAACACACTAATCCGCATAAACAAACTTTGTCTGGAACATCATCCAATGCGTGGAAAGCTGTACGAAACCGTGTCGGTATTCAAATAACTTCTTTGAAGAACAAAACGATTTTCAGGTAAACTAGGTGGTGTTCCATATGATTAAGGAGAATCCATAGATCAAAACAAGGTAGACATTTTCAATAATTTATCACATATGACCACTAGAATATTTAACAAGTTGAAAACTATGCAAAACTCTGTTTAAAATCCGTGTGCTCATAACTCTTCTCTATTATGCTCACTATTGATCATTTTGATGTTAGCTCTAGTACTATCAGCTATAGCCCGTAATACGGTATAGGCTAGACCGAATAATTCTTACCCACTAATAGACCTATTTTTATATTTGGTTGAGGTATTAGGCACGCAGAGAACGGGGTGCATGCAACATTTCGTGAGATTCGCATCGCAAATCATGTCCGCCTGCTACATTTGCGGCCCTATGGCCTACTCCGTTTCTGTGCAAGCCGTCTAATATTGACCGAAAAAAAACTCTACCATTCTCTTCTACAGAATGCGCTTTTGTACCTGCTACTGATGACGTTATACATTTCCACTTCAATCGTTATTGCAGCACTTCTTAAAAATTTTTTTTCAGAAACCCCCTCATTTACACTTAAGTAATTACATTCGCCATTGTACAACGAATCAGAGCGATGCTATCACCTCCTGCACGCCACAGATACATACGAGAACCCAGGCATTGTAAGACTGCTCTGATTGTCTGATTGTTTGTAAATTGCAAATGAATTTAACTAAGTGAAACTGCAAGCGGTTCTCGAAACAATCTTATAAGAAGTAATGTACCTACACAATATAAGTAGTAAAGGTAAAAGCCATGTAAAGGGAACGCAGTAGTTTTTCATTTTCCGTGCCAATAGCGCGTACGGCCGCATTAGCAGTCGCATCATTTTGCATGCGATTCAGAAAAATTTTCAATGATCTCCGTTTCTGTCCCAAGAGACCCTCTACCAAAATATAAAAAGTCTATAATAGTTGAACAGAATCGTATTCGCCCTGCCTAGGTTCGCTATCGACGTGGATATTCGATCCGATGCATCGGACACCAGTAATACCTGTTCGTATGGCGCTATAGTTCGACAACTTAGTATTTGTCATGCGCTGCATCATTTATGTCAGTGCATCGCAACAGGCACGAGTGCTGGAGGTAGGTAAGTTGTGAAGGGAAGTCTCTGATCTGACGGCGAGGCGACCTCAACTTGGCAACGGGTGCTGTGAGTCTCCAGTCTAGGGCCCCCCGGGCCTCTGCGTTCAGACCTTTCTAAAATGACTAAATTTCTACGAGCGTTTTTCTTGCTAACGGCAGCCCTAACGGCTGTGATGCGCCTGCCATACATGCTATGTGCATTGTTATAATCACCATAGATAAGTGTTTGTACTACGATTCGCGAGTATATTAAGGAGATCCGAGTCGTTTATTGATTAGTATTAGGTTAGGGCATTGATTGTGTGATTGATTACTAACCTGATTAGGACTACTCCCTACTAGGGAACCTAGACTAGGATTATATTAATACATTTATGTAATACAACATGAACAAGCGCATGCGCACAACTGCTCCGGCACGAAAGTGAGCGGCATACAAACAGGTGTCGACGATGCCTCGGAACGAATCATCACGTCCATAGCTATAGTCTAGGCTACCTAGCCCTTCGCTCGTCCGCGCAGAAGATATGCGCCTGCGCGGCGAGTCGAAGGGTACGTACCCGTACGTAAAGTATTACTACCTTATATCCTATAATTATCCAGGGTTCTCTACGTTGCGCACCACACGGGGCGTGCGCGCCCGCCCCCGTTTGGCAAACTCCCCCTTTTTCAATCGTCCCGCCCCGTTTAAATTACCTCGTCACCGATTAAATTCCACCACAATAAAAGTTGCCAGCCGCGGGAATCGATGCGGCAAGAATTCCCATTCGACCAGGACAACCAGCGCGTATATTTTCTACGTGCCCACGCCATGCACTAGGCCATGTGCAGACGAATCACACAAAGTTACAAATCCGCCAGCTAACCTGTCCACACACAACCACTAACTGTAGCACCGACTACGGGCCTACTCTTATCTTATATATACCAACTTACAAGAACCCCCAAATACCGTCTATAGTGTGGTGGCGATATATTTAACGCATTAATAGTGGTACGCGTACAACCAAAAACACACGCTCACGGACGCCGCTAGTTTTTCAACCCCCTCCCCTCTCCCTCTCCCTCCCCTTCCGCCTCCCTCTCCGCCTGTTTGCAAGTGTTGTAACTTTCATCCTGGGAGAACCCTGATTATAATACTTATATACTATATTATATAGTAGTAATAGTACTAGAGATATAGTTGATAATGCACACAAACCGTATTAATGCTAAATACTTACTTGTGCAATTTAGTGTGACGATGCTAGTGCTAGAACAGTATTATATTAAAATTATATCGGAAAAAGTACAAACAGTTCAGTAAAGCAAAACATCACATGGAGGCTGCCATCTTGGTTTAGGAAAAACATGTTTATGGAGAGTGCCATAGGAAATTTGAACATGAATTTATTTTAATACACAAGTATTATTATCAGGATAAAATAGCGAATATAATTAAGAATAGGTTCAAAAAGTACATGTATATATAAATTACATACTTAGTGCAGAGCGTTACATTGTATATGAATAACTCATTGTAGAATGTAGGATTCGTGATGGATTGCCGACATTGATCTAAAAAGAAATAGACCGCAAGTGTACGATACCTTAAATATTTATGTCACGCCCGTTGCTACAAACGAAAATTGTAAACAAGTGAACTTTATGTATGTGGCATTGCCAGATTATATCTGTAAAGTGTAACATATAAATCTGTAAGAAATAATATAACACAAGCAATAGCGGGCAGTGTACTTGTGTGTTGCACAGGAGCATTTGAACTGGAATAACAGGAAATTATCAATAATAATAGGTGAAAGGGAGTAGAGAGACTGAGAGAGAGAGGAAGGTGGTGGTACATTTCACATTTATTTTATTTTTAGTAGGCCCCCTATTTTATTTTTAGTTTTTACAAATTACTATTGAAATGTTCCATGTGCCTGTGATCTGGATCACTTGAGGTATGCAGAGCAATACGGGTTATGTGCTACAACTAACAAATGGCTATACATAATACACATTGCTTTTCCAGAAACTCATTAAACATAACCAAAATGGAGCAGGTGGGACCTGGAGACTTCAACCTCTTTCCCAAAAAAGATGAACTTTCCTACAAGTTTAGGGAAAGGTAGGCTTAATTTATTATATTTATATATAGCTATAAATACATCAGCAATGGAGGTATTCATGATAATAAAAACTTTATCACAATGAATATTGTGGAACCATAATGATGCACCAGTACTGGCAGTAGATGCTGAGAATTAATATGGAGCAAAATTTATTTAGAACTATAGAAGTTTGTTAAGGTCTGTCTACCTAGCTGAGAGCTTTTCAGAAAGGCATAATGATATATGAACGTTAGATATACGAAACGGGTGGATATTTGTCTAAAAACGACATACTGATTACACATTTTTTAAATGTGTTACTTATGCATATAGGTCAGCAGATCAAATCAGACAGGAGACAAAGCAATTAGAGATGGACCATAGGAAGATAGAAGAGAGACTGCAGGAATTGAGAAAAGTCATGCAGCAAGAAAAGGAAGAGAGAGGGTAAAGCTTTAGACTAATGAGAATAGTTATTAAAGAACAAACCATGGCTCCTGGTTGTGACTCGGTTTGACCTAGATGGTTTTCTTCATATTTTGTGTGTAAGTTCTATTGAGTTTCTGAGGTGGCACTCAGGCTAGTTTTATAATCATGTGTTATCAGGGGTAGAAATTTACTTTTGAAGCACGGAGTCCAACGGACTCCCTACCTCAAAAAAGAGGGATCGCGCAGCAAAATGAGGGAGTCCGCACTCTGAGGTTCAAAATTAAGGATATTTAATATAACGCATGACTGGCAACAATATGTTCACTTGAAGTAAGCTGTTAAATATTTGAATGAGTACATACGCTCTTAATTAATTCTAGAAAGTTGGAGCATTTCGCTGAAGTCATCTCAGAAATCCCACTCTAGAAAAGCTTATTTGTACAAACGGTGTAAGTTTATATTTAACTTATAAATATACGTGTTAAACACTGTAGTATTGTAATGGGTATAAATGTGATTTATTCATTATTATGAACGTGGATATACATACATGCAGATGCAACATGTGTGACTGTGTAGCAGAAGTTGAATTGAATCTTAGTTGTATGAAAACTCTATCATGCATGACAAACACTGCTCACATTTCGCTCATGTTGAAATCAGAATCTATTGCAATAAAATCAAGTCTATCTGCTGATAGTAGTTAGTAGTGTTGTCAATCGGTTGTAATTTCGTAATCGATCATCGTTGGACCCAAGTAACCGATGATCGGTTAAAATCGGTTACTCGGGGTGTTGAATGCCTGCGTGTGCGTAACGTCTTGTTGCATGTATGTGTGTGCATGTATTGCTTGTTAGCCCTGTTTACTGTTTGTTTTGCACTGTTTACTACTGTGTGTATAATACATGTACTGATTCTCAATCACTTTTCCTTTTTTTTTTTTATGAAATCGATTATGGATTTTGATAACCAAGCGCTTGTTCGAGCCACTGTTCAACCGATGATCGCGTATAATCGATGATCGTGACATCACTAGTAGTTAGTACATGCACATATCTCAAACTATTATTGTTACAGAGTGACTTTCTAGTATTGGACGACTGAGATTGCTGCCCAAGGATGAGAAACGTGAATATTTTAGTGTCATAAGTGTGATAAACATGTTATACCATAAATTACATTATATATGTGCCTGTGTGCGTTGTAGAATGTGCGTGTGTGTGTGCTGTGCGTGCGTGCGTGTGGTGTTTGTGCGCTGTGCGTGCGTTGCGTGTGTACTGTTGTCAGTGCGGTACAGGTAGCATTGCAGCATTATTTATGTTTCCATTGTTTCTCACGTCATGTGAGATCATATATACTCCAGTGTTTCCTCCTGGCCAAAAAGGTCTGTGTCGCTAAAATTTGTTTTGGTGTTTGCGCGTTTTTACTGTCCTAGCAAGCAAGCAACGCCAGGTGCTTGGCCAGCTAGGTGGGTTTGGGGCATGCCACACCAGAAATTTTTGAAAAAATGGTGGCAATTTGTGCTTTAAAGCACTGTGTATGGAAGAATCATTGATTTTTTTGTCAGCGAGGCGGTGATTTCGGACAAATTCTGTGTGGCAGCTGAGAATTTGAGCGAGGCGCCTGCTCATGTCAATGCAGGGGAAACACTGTAACTCTGTATAACGAATGACACTGTGACATGGTGCTGTGTGTTTCTCATTTCAGTTAAGAATGGCTGGTGAGAGACAGATGCGCGATCGAGGTGTAACGCCTTCATTGCGGAACACGATCATTAAATATTGGTGAATATCCTTAAGACTATTATATATAATATTACTTTCTCCAATTATTTCCAACCTTTCCAACCCACCACTGTTATGCAATGACTTGAACACCGGTCCAGAGACACACGTACATGCACACACACGTGCACGCACACATACAAGCACACGTACAAGCACACATACAAGCACACGTACAAGCACACACCATGCACGCACACACACATGTAACGCGACGGTACACGCACGCACACATATCAGCACACACACACGCATACGCACACACACACATGCATATAGTTTCTTCCTTGTAAAAACATATCCTTTCTTGTAATCCATATTGCTGTTAGCTATGAGAGGATAAGTGTCATATATATATATATATAATAATATATATATATACACAGCGTGTACTGAGCTCATGTACACCTAGCATGTCATAGATATGTCTGTCTGTGTCTCAGCTTGATTACCTTCATTATAGAGCTACGAGTGCTGTGCACTGAGAGGCAATCGAAGACCTAGCTGCTAGCTTGTTGTTAATATATAATCAGGAGCCAATCCTTCTACACAACCCCTGCTCCTCTCCGCCTGCCCTCGCCATCTCCCCGCCACCTAGCTGGGTCATGGTGTTGAGCCGACGTCTGAGGTAGTAATCTTGCGTCTCGATTATTTGGCCACCTAGATTAGGAGGCGTGTGCTAGACTGTGCTGTCTGGAAGTTGTACAGTCTTCAGTAGGACATGTAGGAGGTTTTGTTGGGGATACAGCTTAATCATGTCAGCACGTGGTGTGTCAGCACATGCATATATATATTGATTGGCAACAGTTGTGCACAGCTGCTGTGTTTCAGTGCGGCAGGCAACCTTCCGGAGGGAAAAAAGTTGGTTAATTAATAATATTCATAACGTTAAAAGTCTGGTGTCTTCTTTGTATGGTGTTAGGTTTGCTCGATCTCACGTTTCTGTGTTTAAATATTTTGAACAATGGTTTTGGCGAAAAGAACATGTAGTATGTAAACACTTTTGTTCTATTGCGCCTATATAAAGAGGTTTGTTCAAAAGCATGTAAAATTTATAATTATAATTAGCTCGTTTGTTTCTGCCTAGATCACAATAGCCTTTCTCGCAGGTGATCGGTTTAGATAGTAGTCTGATTTACGTTTTGGTGAGAGTGTGTATCGTATGTTTTTGTTTTGCACAAACATATCGGATATACACGTACGGTAAACATACTGTAGACGCAAATTTCGCACTATACACGCACAGAATTCGTGTAGAATAAGCTGCAAGAAATTCTGAGAGAAGACAAAGGCAAAAATTACAGATAACGAACGATTCCTATGTGACTATAGATTAGAAAGTACAAGTCTCTGTCAGTGGAATTTCTACATGGCAAACTTAGAAAAGAAATAAGAAATAAGAACCCGGTATCACGCACTTACAGATTCTCAAGCACAGTTAGCTTAAATCTTCCAAAAACATGAAAAAGAAGTACGCTCTCCTATCATACCAAGTGACCAGCTAGCGCCTGCGAAGTCCCTCTACGTCACCAATGTCATCCATAGCACCATTTCTAGCCATTCTGTCTATAACAAATAATGTGGAGGAGACATCATCTCGTACCTTCTAGTGGCGTGAAACCCAACCAGACCATAAGGCATCGATCAAAGGTTGTTTTCAGAATTGTTGTTTTCAAGATGCCTAAGTTGCTACGTTGAGCAATTTCCAGTCGCTGTCTTGGAAACGTTCTTTGAGCACTCCTAGCAATACTGAATCTGTGTCTGCTATCCATCAACTTGGCCAGTTTCCCAAAGCTATCTCGTGTGCTTTGTAAAGAAGCGGACCTTTTGCGATTCATATACTTTTTGCACTGATATTATTTCCAGAAAGTATGCGATTTTCGCTGTGTTATTATATAACTCGCCGTTATTGCATGGGTTGGGCGGACACATCTGTAGGTCTATGCTGAACTTTTTTTAGAAGTGTTCGACTGCAAGAAAACTTCTGCGTGAGCCTGTTTTGACGCGTGACCATGATAAACCCCGACTTTCAGATCACAGTAAAGTTCCTGTGCAGGTATGAGACGAAGATTGCACATTGTGCTGCAAATATTATGTATGTTAGCTCATCTGACATAGTCAGATGCAGCTTGTAGAATCGCGATGATCGTCCGTGCGTCCGTCCGAGCGTCCGTCCGTGCGTCGTCCGAGCGTCCGTCCGTGCGTCGTCAACAGTTGGCACAAAATCTTAACCGCTCGACGTGCGGTCACGATATCGGACGTGGGGGGGTAATCCGAAAACGAGTTGGGATGTCGAAGCTGGGGGTCAAGGGTCAAAGGTCAAGAGGTGTAAAAGAAGGGGGAACATTCACTCCTTAACTTAAGGTATAGGGAGGAAATGCAGAATTGCGCGCACAAATCTAAACGGCTCGACCTAGGCTCGTGATAGCGTGTTATAGCATCATGGTAGGAAAAAGCCATCACTGTTCCGAAATTGGAGGTCACAGGTCAAAGTCAGTGGCACAGGGGCAGATTTTAGACATTTTCTGAGGACGTGGTCTGACGGAGCGATTGAAAAACTTTTTTTGTTTCAGCGGTGACCATGCGAATTTTTATGGCTTTATTGAAAGGACCATGAAATGTCCCTTCTGTGACATGCGAAGAGTAAGTGTCGGATAACCTTTTGACCCTCAGAGGAGGGTTAAACTTGATTTGTTGACTGTCGTTAGAAAGAATTTGACTGCCGGTTTGCTAGTAGAATCTATACATGCCTGATGTATGAGGCTACAATGTCACAGTGAAATTTCAAAAGCTAAATTTGGTTAAAGAAGGTGTATGTTCCTTAAATCGTATAATTTCTATGTCATTCTGTACTGTCAGTATTTACATGTAACATAATGCCACTGCCGTGGCTGCTGCCAGTGCATGTGTTGGTGGCAGTTTTGCCTGCGTTAATTGGTTGCAGTGCATCTCTATTGCAATTTGCAGCTGTAGGCTTGCGTAGGTAAATGGAATGAGTGTTCACTATTCTGTCTTGCAAATAGTTGTTGCTACTACGTATGTGGGAGCTTCCATCTTTAATCTGAAGACACTTAAACGTACGCGCCATCTCGTGCGCAACTTTCATAACGATCCCAACGAACATTCTTTTGAAAGGTTCCTGATACCATCCCTGTGCATTCCACTGTTTCGGTGTATGTGAAACACATTTGGGACTAACAGGGTTTCTAGAATCCCACATCCACCGACAGAGTCACCGCAGTAGACGTTAGATGAGCGGCTGTCGCTCTGCTGCACTTGTTTGTGCTTATTTAGCATATATTTTGTGCGAACAGCGAGAACATTGTGCTCTCTTGAACCCTATCGATTTTGGACTAAATTTTTTGTCCATGTATAGAAATGCGTTATATTGAAGATTTGTAACTTTTGACTGTGACCTTAATGAATATTATTTATACAATGGCAAGTTATAAAGCTCAGATTGCACGCATAGAAGTTGTCTTGAATCATAAACTTTGAAAATGTGTGAAGAGAGATTAGCTTTATGCTTGATGTCTCCGCTCTGGTTTAGTAATCCTTGGAAACTTTTTTTTATCCTCAGCGCTCCCTCCGCAAAGGTGAGTATGTATAGGTGATAATATATATATATATATATATATATAATGTTTACTGAGGTATTAACTATTTGTTACCTTTTGGATTGTGAGGATGGTTGGGCCTTTTGTTGTTGCGCGTATGTGACTGTGTGTGTGTGTGCATGCGTGCGTGCATGCCTGCCTGCGTGCGTGCTGACCGCATTCATGCTTGGCTGCATGCATCGTGGTTGCGTGTGTATGTACGTGTATGTGTGTGTGTGTGCGTGCGTGCGTGCGTGGCGTGTGTGCGTGCGTGCGTGCGTGCGTGTGTGCGTGTGAGATAAACGTAATACGTGGGTAGAGACCGGTCATGCGTAACATCGACTTTCAAGAGTACTTTTAGTGCCATATAACAAATATATATATATATAATATTTACCTATATTAACACGTTATTATATTACGAGATTTTTTTGATACACCTGTGACTATACTAAAGCTCATAGGGTCTATGTCCCCCAGGTACTGCGAACGTACCGCGGGGTACGGTCCGGTATACCGGAACGTACCCTGTCACTATTGTATGGTTGTATGGTTAGGTTACGATTAGGGTTAGGCGTTGCATTAGGAGTAGGTGTAGGTGACTCCCTAGACTCGTTAGGGAGTAGGCGAGTACGGTCCGGATATTAGATAGTACCAGGGTACGTTCCGGCAGTACCCCGGTCCCCGGGGGACATAGACTCTCATTGCGGTCCGGTATACCGAAACGTACCCTAGTCACTATTGTATGGTTTGTATGGTTAGTTAGGTTAGGGAGTAGGCGTAGCCAACTCCCTAGACTCGTTAGCTCATCTGACATAGTCAGATGCAGCTTGTAGAATCGCATGAGCGTACGTCCGTCCGTCCGGCGTTCTGTCAACAGTTGGCACAAATCTAAACGCTCGACGCTACGGATTCGAAAGTCGGACGTGGGGGGGTAATCCGAAAACGATTGGGATGTCGAAGCTGGGGTCAAAGTCAAAGGTCAAGAGGTGTAAAAGAAGGGGAACATTCCGCCTTAACTTAAGGTATAGGGAGGAAATGCAGAATGCGGCACAAATCTAAATGGCTCGACCTAGGCTCGGGATAGTCGGTGTATAGCAACATGTAGGAAAAACCATCTCTGTGCCGAAATGGAGTCTCAGGTCAAAGGTCAATGGGGCACAGGGCAGATTTTAGACATTTTCTGAGGACATGGTCTGACGAGCGATAGAAAAACTTTTTGTTTCAGCGGTGACCTACCATTTTTATGCTTTATTGAAAGGACCATGAATGTACTTTCCGCTGACATGCGAAGAGCGTAAGTGTCGGATAACCTTTTGCCCAAGAGGAGGGTTAAACATTGATTTTGTTTCTCAACTGCCTTGGCGAACCTGTGGTTGTGGAAAGCTCTCATTTTACAGTGAAATTCCACACATAACTCTTACTTGAACAACCCGTTACTTAGGAGATAATGAGATGACTTTATATATGAGATTCGTAGTGTAATTATGAATAGTTGGAATACAGCTAGTCACTACTACACTAGCAATCAAATAATATACCAGGAGTGAGGCTGCGGATTTCGCCAGACTTAATTTTCTCATCAAATTTGGCACCAATATACACGCAAGTGTGTACGTTCTTGAGCTTATTCGGTCCACTAATCACTAGCCTACCTTGTACTGAATTAGTTTACAGATATTTGCTATCGTATTGCTGTAAATTGTAATTTCTTTGCACGAGCTGCTCTGGTTGTATCAACATTGAGCTATATTTTGAACGAGCCAATGTGCCTCGCAAGGGGTTTAATGTACCTTATTACCTGACACCATAGAACGCACGTTATGTATAGTAATAATATGGTAATTATTCGCTCCTGCTTTTTGCAATCCGTCGTCACACTGCATGACAGCTGCCATTGATAGCGGCCCGCCATCTATCGGAATTTTATTACACTAGTTAGAAGTGTTGTTTTTGGGGGTTAGAAATGAACGTATGTATAGGACGTCTTGCTATGCACAAATGAATTTATCAGCAGAACACCAGACACCAGATGAGCCCTGTCGCTCTGCGGCACTTAATTGTTAGTGGAGTAGGCGAGGTACGGTCCGGCATATTAGATAGTACCAGGGTACGTTCCGGCAGTACCCCGGGGGACATAGACCCTCTCACAGTCTCAGCTATACTAAAATGTACACCAAAATTAAATGCCGTTTATAGGCCAGTATTCTCCCATCATGCAGTTCTTTGGGTGTTTCGCCGAATATATATCACCCTATCCCTTACTCAATGTAGCCTGTGAGTCAATTAAACAGAATACAGGCAGAGCGTGGTTCTCACACCCAATAATTATTGACGTTAACTAGACTGTAATTAGGCTTATTAGTTTTGTTTATGACGTAGGTGATGACGTAAATGATCTAATGCTTCCACATTAGTGTAATGTATTATCACGGAACCAGCATACAAAGGGCTCTTTCGTTGCTCGGGGCACCAAACGATATGCAAGGCGATTAGTCTAACAGCCTCTTGCTATGAAGCTTACTTGTTAAAATGATCATAATTAACTTCAATAATTATTGGGTGTGAGAAACACGCTCTGCCTGTATTCTGTTCAATAGACTTGCAGGCTACATTGAGTAAGGTATAGAAGGTTCCCTCGATTTGGTCTAAAAATAGCAATATTACCTACAATCCCGTGCCGCCGGCCATACCGGTTACAAATAGAGCGAACACGCGTCGCCTGTAATGTGCCACTCTGCACAATTGACCGATTTTACATTGGCTATAGTGTTATTATTGCAATAGATATTAGAAGTAAGAGGATCCCGATTTACCAGACAGGTTTATCAGCGTGGGTTTTAGGTGCTGCAGTTCAATGAGGCTACCACACAGTCGGCAGATTCGTAGATTGAGCATATCGGAAGATTGCACGCAACACATATATATGTTCATAGACTTGAGTTTGTTTACATCGTGAGAGTTCAGAAATTTCACCGATTTTACCGCATCTACTCTAGATGTGTAACTGTAAGTTCTATTGAGTTTCTGAGGTGGCACTCAGGCTAGGTTTTATATCATGTGTTATCAGGGGTAGAAATTTACTTTTGAACACGGGAGTCCAACGGACTCCCTACCCTCAAAAAGAGGGAGTCCGCAGCAAAATGAGGGAGTCCACACTCTGAGGTTCAAAATTAAGGATATTTATAATAATGCATGACTGACAACAATATGTTCACTTTGAAGTAAGCCTGTTAAATATTTGAATGAGTACATACGCTCTTAATTAATTCTAGGAAAGTTGGAGCATTTCGCTGGAAGTCATCTCAGAAATCCCACTCTAGAAAAGCTTATTGTACAAATGGTGTAAGTTTATATTTACTTATAAATATCATGTGTTAAACACTGTAGTATTGTTAATGGGGTATAAATGTGATTTATTCATTATTATGAACGTGGTATACATACATGCAGATGCAACATGTGTGACTGTGTAGCAGAAGTTGAATTGAATCTTAGTTGTATGAAAACTCTATCATGCATGACAAACACTGCTCACATTGTGCTCATGTTGAAATCAGAATCTATTGCAATAAAATCAAGTCTATCTGCTGTTAGTAGTTAGTACATGCACATATCTCAAACTATTATTGTTACAGATGGACCTTTCTAGTATTGGACGACTGAGATTGCTGCCCAAGGATGAGAAACGTGAGTATTTTAGTGTCATAAGTGTGATAAACATGTTATACCATAAATTACATTATATATGTGCCTGTGTGCGTGTGAATGTGAGTGTGTGTGTGTGCGTGCGTGTGTGTGCGTGCGTGCGTGTGTATGTGTCAGTGTGGGTGTACAGGTTATAGCATTGCAGGCATTATTTATGTTTCCATTGTTTCTCAGTCATGTGAGATCATATATACTCCAGTGTTTCCCCTGGCCAAAAAGGTCTGTGGTCGTAAAATTTGTTTTGGTGTTTGCGCGTTTTTATGTCCTAGCAAAGCGAGCACCGCAGGTGCTTGGCCAGCTAGGTGGGTTTGTGGGCATGCCCACCCGGAAATTTTTTGAAAAAAATGGTGCAATTTGGTGCATTATAAGCACTGTTCTATGGAAGAACATTGATTTTTTTGTCAGCGAGGCGGTGTTTTGGAAAAATTTCTGTGTGGCAGCTGAGAATTTGAGCGAGGCGCCTCGCTCATGTCAATGCAGGGGAAACACTGTACTCTGTATAACGAATGACACTGTGGCATGGTGCTGTGTGTTTTCTCATTTCAGTTAAGAATGCTGGTGAGGAGACAGATGCGGATCGAAGGTGTAAACGCTGTGTCATTTGCGGAACACGATCATTAATATTGGTGAATATCCTTAAGACTATTATATTACTTTCTCCCAATTATTTCCCAACCTTTCCAACCCACCCACTGTTATGCAATGACTTGAACACCGGTCACAGAGACACACGTACATGCACACACACGTGCACGCACACATACAAGCACACGTACAAGCACACACACATGTACGCACACGTACACGCACGCACACATACACGCATACGCACACACACACGTGCATATAGTTTCTTCCTTGTAAAAACATATTCCTTTCTTGTAATCTATATTGGCTGTTAGCTATGAGAGGATAATGTGTATATATATATATATATATATATATACACAGCTGTGTACTGAGCTCATGTACACCTAGCATGGGTCATAGATATGTCTGTCTGTGTCTCAGCTTGAT
Source organism: Priapulus caudatus (assembly GCF_000485595.1). Classification (NCBI taxonomy): domain Eukaryota; kingdom Metazoa; phylum Priapulida; class Priapulimorpha; order Priapulimorphida; family Priapulidae; genus Priapulus; species Priapulus caudatus. Next base: position 209,606 of record NW_014577571.1, read on the forward strand.
TACCTTCATTATGAGAGCTATGAGTGCTGTGCACTGAGAGGCAATCGGAAGACCTAGCTGCTAGCTTGTTGTTAATATAATCAGGAGCCAATCCTTCTACACAACCCCTGCTCCCTCTCCTCCTGCCCTCGCCATCTCCCCGCCACCTAGCTGGGTCATGGTGTTGAGCCGACGTCTGAGGTAGTAATCTTGCGTCTCGATTATTTGCCACCTAGATTAGGAGCGTGTGCTAGACTGTGCTGTCTGGAAGTTGTACAGTCTTCAGTAGGACATGTAGGAGGTTTTGTTGGGGATACAGCTTAATCATGTCAGCACGTGGTGTGTCAGCCACATGCATATATATATTGATTGGCAACAGTTTGTGCACAGCTGCTGTGTTTCAGTGCGGCGAGGCAACCTTCCGGAGGGAAAAAAGTTGGTTAATTAATAATATTCATAACGTTAAAAGTCTGGTGTCTTCTTTGTATGGTGTTAGGTTTGCTCGATCTCGCGTTTCTGTGTTATAAATATTTTGAACAATGGTTTTGGTGAAAAGAACATGTAATATGTAAGCACTTTTGTTCTATTGCGCCTATATAAGAGGGTTTGTTCAAAAGCATGTAAAATTTATAATTATAAGTTAGCTCGTTTGTTTCTGCCTAGATCACAATAGCCTTTCTCTGGCAGGTGGATCGGTTTAGATAGTAGTCTGATTTACGTTTTTGGTGAGAGTGTGTTATCGTATGTTTTTGTTTTGCACAAACATATCGGATATACACATACGGTAAACATACTGTAGACGCAAATTTCGCACTATACACGCACAGAATTCGTGTAGAATAAACTGCAAGAAACTCTGAGAGAAGACAAAGGCAAGAAATTACAGATAACGAACGTTTTCCTATGTGACTATAGATTAGAAAGTACAAGTCTCTGTCAGTGGAATTTCTACATGGCAAACTTAGAAAAGAAATAAGAAATAAGAACCCGGTATCACGCACTTACAGATTCTCAAGCACAGTTAGCTTAAATCTTCCAAAAAGAAGTGCGCTCTCCTATTCATACCAAGTGACCCAGCTAGCGCCTGCGAAGTCCCTCTACGTCACCAATGTCATCCATAGCACCATTTCTAGCCATTCTGTCTATAACCAAATAATGTGGAGGGAGACATCATCTCGTACCTTCTAGTGGCGTGAAACCCAACCAGACCATAAGGCATCGATCAAAGGGTTGTTTTCAGAATTGTTGTTTTCAAGATGCCTAAGTTGCTACGTTGAGCAATTTCCAGTTGCTGTCTTGGAAACGTTCTTGAGCAACTCCTAGCAATACTGGAATCTGTGTCTGCTATCCATCAACTTGGCCAGTTTCCCAAAGCTATCTCGTGTGCTTTGTAAAGAAGCGGACCTTTTGCGATTCATATACTTTTTGCACTGATATTATTTCCAGAAAGTATGCGATTTTCGCTGTGGTATTATATAACTCGCGTTATTGCATGGGTTGGGCGGACACATCTGTAGGTTCATGCTGATCTTTTTTTTAGAAGTGTATCGACTGCAAGAAAACTTTCTGCGTGAGCTGTTTTGACGCGTACCATGATAACCCCGACTTTCAAGATCACAGTAAAGTTCCTGTGCAGGTATGAGACGAAGTTGCAATTGTGCTGCAAAATATTATGTATGTTTTGTGCTTATTTAGCATAGTATTTGTGCGAACAGCGAGAACATTGTGCTCTCTTGAACCCTATCGATTTTGGACTAAATTTTTTGTGCCATGTTAAGAAATGCGTTATATTTGAAGATTTGTAATTTTGACTGTGACCGTAATGAATATTATTTATACCAATGGCAAGTTATAAAGCTCAGATGCACCATAAGAAGTTGTCTTGAATCATAAACTTTGAAAATGTGTGAAGAGAGATTAGCTTTATGCTTGGATGTCCTCCGCTCTGGTTTAGTAATCCTTGGAAACTTTTTTTTATCCTCAGCGCTCCCCTCCGCAAAGGTGAGTATGTATAGGTGATATATATATATATATATATATATATATATAATGTTTACTGAGGGTATTTACACTTATTTGTTACTTTTGGATTGTTGAAGGATGGTTGGGCCTTTTGTTGTGCGCGTATGTGCACTCGTGTGGTGTTGTGCATGCTGGTGGCGGCATGCCTGCTGCGTGCGTGCTTGACCGCATTCATGCTGGCTGCATGCATTCGTGGTTGCGTGTGTATGTACGTGTATGTTGTGTGTGTGCGTGCCGTGCTGTGGCGTGCGTGGTGTGCGTGGCGTGGCGGTGCGTGCGCTGTGTGCGTGTGAGATAAACGTAATACGTGGGTAGCAGACCGCGTCATGGCCGTAACATCGACTTTCAAGAGTACTTTTAGTTGCCCATATAACAAATATATATATATATAATATTTAACCTATATTAACACGTATTATATTACGAGATTTTTTGATACAGCCTGTGACTAGTACTAAAGGCATAGCGGTCTATGTCCCCCAGGTACTCGCGAACGTACCCTGGGTACGCGTCCGAGTATACCGGAACGTACCCTGGTCACTATTGTATGGTTGTATGGTTTAGGTATTACGATTAGGGTTAGGGTTTAGCATTTAGGAGTAGGTGTAGCGGTGACTGCCCTAGACTCGTTTAGTGGAGTAAGGCGACGTAGAGCGTCGCGGCATATTAGATAGTACCAGGGTACTTCCGGCAGTACCCGGTCCCCGGGGACATTAGAGCTCTCTCATTGCCGTCCGGTATACTGAACGACTACCTAGGTCACTATTGTATGGTTTGTATGGTTAGGGTTAGGGTTAGGGAGTAGGGCGTAGCCACTTCCCTAGACTCGGTTAGCGTCATCTTGACATAGTCAGATCAGCTTGTAGAATCCATGAGCGTCGTCGCGTCCGTCCGGGGCGTCTGCTCAACAGTTTGGGGCCACAAATCTAAAACGGCCTCGAAGCGTACGGATTGCGAAAGTTCGGACGTGGGGGGGTAATCGGAAAAACGAGTTGGGAATGTCGAAGGCTGGGGGTCAAAGGTCAAAGTCAAGAGGTGTAAAACAGAAGGGGGAACATTCCATCGCTTAACTTAAGGTTATATGCGAGGAAATGCACGAATTGCGGCAGCAAATCTAAAATGGCTCGACCTAGCTCGCGGATAGTCGGTGTATAGCATCATGCGAGCCGAAAAAACCATCTCTGTGCCGAAATTGGAGGTCTCAGCGTCAAAAGGTCATATGGGGCACAGGGCAGATTTTAGACATTTTCTGTGAAGGACAATGGTCTGACGGAGCGATAGCAAAGACTTTTTTGTTTTCAGCGGCTGACCTACAATCTTTTAATGGCTTTATGTGAAAGGACATGAAATGTAACTTTCCGCTGACATGCGAAGAGTAAGTGTCGGATACCTTTCGACCCTCAAGCAGGAGGCTTAACATTGATTTTGTTTCTCCAACTGCCTTGGCCGAGTAACCTGTGGTTGTGGAAAGAACTCCTCATTTTACAGTGAAATTCCACACATAACTCTTAACTTAACGAACAACGCTTACTTAGGAGATAATCGAACATGACTTATATACTGAGCTTCTGTAGTTGTACATTATGAATAGGTTGCGATACAAGGCTAGTCACTACTACACTAAGCACATCAAATAAATTACCAGGAGTGAGCGCTCGATTTCGGCCAGACTTAATTTTCTCATCAAATTTTGGCACCAATATACACGCAAGTGTTACACGTTTCTTGATGCTTCATTCGGTCCACTAATCACTAGGCCTACCTTGTACTGAATTAGTTTACAGATATTTGCTTATCGTATTGCTGTAAATTGTAACTTTCTTGGCACGAGCTGCTCTGGTTGTATCAAACCATTGAGGCTATATTTTGTAACGAGCGCAGATGTGGCTCGCAAGGGGTTAATGTACCTTATTACCGTGACACCATAGAACGCACGTTATCTAATATAAATAATTGGTATATTCGCTCTCTGCTTTTTGGCAATCTGTCGTCACACTGACAGCTGCCATGCATTTGGCTGACCGAAGCAACGATGCCATTGATAAGCGCCCCGCATCTATCGGAATTTTATTACACTAGTTTGTGAAGTGTTGTTTTTTTGGCGCTAGAAATGAACGTATGTATAGGAACGTCTTGCTTGCCCACAAATGAATTTATCAAGCAGAAACACGCAGCACACAGATGAGCCTGTCGCTCCTGGCGGCACTTGTTAGTGGAGTAGGCGATGGTAAGCGTTCGGCTATTAGATAGTACCAGGGACGTTCCGGCAGTACCCGCGGGGGACAATAGACCTCTCACAGTCCTCAGCTTATACTAAAAATGTACACCAAAATTAAATGGCCGTGTATATAGCCAGTATTCTCGCATGCATGCAGTTCTTTGGGTGTTTCGCCGATAATTTTATCACCCTAGTCCCTTACTCAATGTAGCCTGTGAGTCAATTAAAACAGAATACAGGCGAGCGTGGTTCTCACACCCAATAATTATGGATCGTTAATTAGACTGTAATTAGCGCTTATTAGTTTTGTTTGTATGACGTAGGTGATGACGTAAAGTGAGTCTAAATGCTTCACCATTAGTGTAATGTATTATCACGCGGAACGCAGAATACAAAAGGGGCCTCTTTCGTGCTCGGGGCACCAAACGATATGCCAGGCGATTTAATCTAACAGCCTCTTGCTATGAAGCTTACTTGTATAAAATGTTCATAATTACATTCATCAATTATTGGTGTGAGAAACAGGCTCCTGCCTGTATTCTGTTCAATAGGACTTGCCAGGCTAACATTGAGCTAAGGTTATTAGAAGTTTGCCGCGTCCCCCCCCCCATTTCCCCCGATTTTCTAAAAATAAGCAATATTACCTACATATCCCGTGCCGCCGGCCATACCGGTTCACAAGATTAGATGCAAACACCGCGTCGCCTGTAATGTGCCACTCTGCAAAATGACCGCCATTTTACATTTGGCTAAGTTGTTATTATTGCAATAGATATTAGAAGTAAGAGGATCCCGATTTACCAGACAGGTTTATCAGCTGGGTTTTAGGTGCTGCAGTTCAATGAGGCTACCACACAGTCTGGCAGATTCGTAGATTGAGCAGATCGGAAGATTGCACGGCAACACATATATATGTTCATAGACTTGAGTTTGTTTACATCGTGAGAGTTCAGAAATTTCACCGATTTTACGCGCATCTACTCTAGGCTATCAAACGCAGCTTTTTATAATAGCTAGTGTATGCCGTTTGTTGACTGTCTGTAGTGTACGTAGTATGGATAAGTATACTTTGATTCACTAGACAATGTAGCCAAACACGCTATCTCGAGAAAATTGCGTGCATTGGGAATCGACACCCGTACTGAGAATGGAGTGAGGACCACAACTTGTGCCCATCACGGTACTTATTTGGATCTCGTGAATTGACTACCTAACATTCTAGCCGAGATCATTTATACTCTCACGGACTTTGACCTGCATTTGACCGGCATTTACAGGTAATTATCGGCAATACTAGGGCAAAGAGATAGAGAAACATTAAGACATTGGTAGTAAATACATTTCGTGTTTATTCAGCATTGCTTTTTTATTGAAAATGCTCCAAGCGTCTGTGGTCCGCCTGGTCTCTCGTCACTTTACCCTGTGTTGTGATCATGCGTAGGCAGCCTAAAAAAGCTGTGTGGCTCTCATCTGATACCGATTGCTTGCAGTTGACAACACCGAGGAGAGCGGTGTTGTGATGCATGTTGCTTAATAGGCGCGAATATAAAATGAGCAGAGTGCACTGCTCAAGGTACTTGTACATGCCTGAACTGGTTTCTGTATCCGTCAGGGCCGGCGGCGTTGCAATTGTGGGTAATATGAAAACGCCGAAACCTCTATAGAGTACCGAAGTGTGACGTCACGTTGGCAAGACAACGTACGGGCTGGTTCTACACAAGCCACTGGCTCCATAACATTAACTGCGTGAAAATGTTGTGCGTGACGTAAAACACGCAGTGTGTGCCCTGCAGAAAGCGTAAAGCATCGGTAGCAAGTCGATCTTACAATATTTTAATAAATTTAAAAAAATTAAATTTGTTTTAAAAAGATTTTTGTTAATTTGACAATAATGACTCTCAGAATGATGGTTACAATCGGGTACAAAACACGACACCACAGTTAATGTTACGCAGAGCATATGATTGTGTAGAACACAGTAGGTTCGTTGTCATGCCACCGTGACGTCATTCACTTCTGTACTCTATAGGGTGACATATTTGGCGAAACACCCAAAGAACTGCATTATGGGAGAATACCGGCCTATAAACGGCCTTTAATTTTGGTGTACAGTTTAGTATAGGTGTATCAAAAAAAATCTCGTAATATAATAACGTGTTAATATAGGTAAATATTATACATATATATTTGTTATGTGGCTTTAAAAGTACTCTTGAAAGTCAATGTTACGCATGTCCTTTAGAAATCATGTTCCAGCGATGAAAGCTCTGACTTTCCTTATTCCACTTTATTTTACTTTTTAGGTCGTGTTAATGTTACACTATGGGAGGTAGCATAGATGGCTTCTGTTTTCATCCCTATACCTCACTCTCGTTCTTGCTCACTTACCGACTATCTTTCTCTCTCGTTCTTGCTTACTCTGTGTCTTTCTCTCCCCTCCTCCTCCACTGCTGTGCTCTCTTTCTCCTCCCTCTCTCTCTCCTCTCTCTCTCTCTGCTCTCTCTCTCTCTCTCTCTCTTTCTCTTTCTCTCTCCCTCTCTCTCTCTTTCTCTCTCCCTCTCTCTCTCTTTCTCTCTCTCTCTCTCTCTCTCTCACTCTGTCTTATTTTATCTCTCTCTGTTTCTATCTCTGTTTCTCTTGTCTATCTGCATATGTTTCTTTGCTTCTCTCATCCTGTTTCTATTTTTTCCTCTCTCTGTGTCTATTTTTTCTGGCCTGCTCATCTGGACACTCTCCAGCTCTCTCTCTGTTCTATCTTTATAATTGTTTCATTTAATTATAAATGTTCATTGCTAACTTTGTGTAACATCGTCTTAGCAAAACTTTTTTTGAGATATACAATGGCAACATCCAACCAGCAAGCTAAATCCACGTGGGGAAACTCAGTAGAGCTGTGCCCCGTAGAGGCTGTCCAGGCCTCTTCTTCACACATGTCCCTATCTTTCTAATTGGGCGTGTTGTACACGTTGTTAAATTGTGTAAACGTCGCGTGTTCAGACTGTCCGCCTAATGGTATAAAAGCCTGGATCGATGCCAGACTAGTCGGGTTTCGTTGTAGAGTAAACTCTGCAATAAGTCATATAATCGCATTGGGACAGCAATTACAGATGATGACAATACGTCCTAGAGGATTTGTTGTTACGAGAGAGGAGCTCGAAAATATCAAACGTTAGCATCAAAGAGGGAATGATTACATTTGGTACACACAATTAAGCTCTCTTACATGTCAAGAGACACATGTATAGGTTATAGGTATATAGGTATATAAGTTATAGGTTATAGGTTATAAGTATATATAGGTTATAGCAGGAGTTAATAAAGACAATTTGTCTTTATTAACTCCTGGTTATAGGTATATAGGTTATAGGTATATAGCTATAAGTATATAGGTTATAGGTATATAAGTTATAGGTTTATAGGTATATAGGTTATAGGTTGACTAAGAGCTAGCGTTGTCGTAAATTGATATATATGCATAGCAGCGTGAGATCACGAGAGCAAAGATCACATGCCATACACAAAACACTGAGTGGAAATATCACAAACGAAGGCGGCGAGCTCCTGTTCTTTAGTGATATTACATTTATTCCTGTTTATTGTATAGAAAACTATGAAATAATATAGTATAAAAAATTAACAATCTAACTGAAAATAATACTTAAAAATGAATTGTGAAATTTGAAAAACAACGTGATCGTATGTCCTGGTCGTTGTTTATGGTGATAGTAAATCATACCCAAATTGGTTCGTTTGCGCACAGACTTGGAAGTATGTAGGAGGAGGTATAGTTTATATAATATAGCGATGTGCTATAACGTGTGTTATATTGGTGCAAAGTGCAATTCCTATAATATATTCCATTATATTTGATGTTACAGCTGGTAGTTGCATCGACTGATAAGACCCATGCAGTATTTACTCTACTCAGTATTAATTTCAAAACGTTATGCTTATCGGCGACCTAAATTTCGACATGTTGTGTAAGGTGAAGAGCGCTCCCTTGATCGAACTATGCGATATTTTCGATCTGAAAAATCTGATTAAGGAGGCAACATGTTTTACTAAAAACAATGATCCATCATCTGTCGATGTGATTCTCACTAATCGATCAAGAACTTTCAACAGAACGCTTGTGTGTGACACCGGGCTAAGCGATGTGCACCGCTTAGTCGCCTGTGTCATGAAAAACACTCTCAAACCAAAGCCCAAGGGTAAAATCCTCTATCGTAGTTACAAAAACCTTGAAGAGGCAGAGTTGATCCGTGATATCGAGAATGCGCCCCTGCATGTCGCCGAGTTATTTGACGACATCGACGATACGTGCTGGATGCAAGAAAAGATGCTATCTGATATCATTAATGAACATATCCCTGTTCAAGGAAGCGAAAACAACGGCCCAACAAAGGCACCTATAGAAATGGGGAACTACGTCGTGAAATTAATTACAAGAAAAAACTTAGACGAAAGTTTGAGAACTCTCGAACTAAACAAAACTGGAATAATTTCAGAACTCAACGAAACAAAGTGACATCCTTGAAAAGACAAGCCATCCGAGACTACTTCTTTGAAAGGTGTGCTGGTGGGCCGCAGTCCAAGGACTTTTGGCCCACCATCAAACTTTTCTCAGTAGGTGCTCTGGGGTGGTCAGGACATTTGTCTACTGGAAAATGGTAGTGTCGTATCAAATCAAATCGCTGTCAGTGATATTTTTAATGACCATTTCTCCGAAGTGGCAAAGGACATTGGTAAGGACCTCAGTGATAACGAAGTGAAAAGTCATGCCAGTGTCCTAAAAATTAAACAAAACATACCAAATCCTCAGCCATTCGCTTTCAAACCTGTCTCTACTGAGCAGGTGGATAAATATATCTCTCGTATAAGCAATCAGAAGGCGACTGGACTGGACAATATCTCAGCTAAGGTTCTAAAGATAATCAAACCGGCCTTTTCGGCTCACTTAACAAAGACTATAAATAGAATGTTCTCCGAGTGCAGTTTCCCAAGTGAAATGAAAAGTGCCAGGGTCACTCCTATTTTTAAGAAAGAGGACCCTCTTCAGAAAAAGTACTACCGTCCCGTGAGTGTACTACCAATTCGATCGAAAATTTTCGAGTGGGCCATGGTCGACCAGCTTAATGATCATTTCCGGGGCCTTTTCCATCCTTCTTTGTCGGCATACCGTAGGGGCTACAGCTGTCAATCTGCTCTTCTTGCCTTGACGGAGGATTGGAGGAGAGCACTCGACCGTGGCCATTTCGTTGGTGCGATCATGATGGACCTATCGAAGGCTTTCGACTGTCTTCCTCACAAACTACTATTAGAGAAACTGAGTGCATATGGCCTCTCTGAACCTGCTGTATCACTAATTAGCAGTTACCTCTCGGACAGGAAACAATGTGTAAAGATGGGAAATGCTCAAAGTTCTCCTCTCCCAATGTCCAAAGGTGTACCCCAGGGATCCATAGCAGGCCCTATCTTATTCAACGTGTTTATCAACGACATTTTCTATTTTATCAAAGATACTAACCTGTGCAACTATGCAGATGACAACACTATATCCTATTCAAACAAAGATTTTACTGTCATGAAACAGACCCTGGAGGCTGAAGGTAGTGCACTGGTTGACTGGTTTACAGATAACCAAATGGAGGCCAACCCAGGCAAATTCCAGGGCCTGGCGGTGGGTAAGAAAACTTACAACCAGAGCCCTACCTTCAGCATCCAGGGTGCTGACATTGAATGTACTGAGGATGTAAAATTACTTGGTGTAACGATTGATTACTTTTTAAACTATGATAATCATATCTCAAACCTGTGTAAGAAAGCAGCTCGTCAGATTAACATTTTAAAACGTATTGGCAAGCATCTGCCTTTAAATTGTCGCAAAGTTATCTAA